>NW_020825052.1:4765000-4990000 GCF_003285875.2 Drosophila novamexicana | reverse complement strand
TAAATACATACACACAAACTACCCGCCACCATCGAAAGATGCTTACGCAGAGTTTTCGATGATCAGCGGCATTTTGTTACGAAAGGTTGGCTGGAAAATCCAATCGTCTGCTCAGGGCGCCTACGTTAGATTACGTTACATTTTACAGATGTATTTGAAAGCGGATTTAAAAACCTTTGAACACTATGCGCCCATTTTCCATAGCTGGGGGTGGAATTTACAAAATCGTTGCAACACAACTTCATTCAGATTTCATGTTATGCTTTGTAATTAAGCTTGAGTCCGATCGGACGAAGTTCAGAACCTTTTCAACTTATGAACTACAACTATCATCCAAGAATTTTTAAAACGTGTGAATCACGAATTCGGTGATGTATATATATATGTATATATTATAGAGATTTTTGAAAATTATATATCTTACATTCTTTTTGGTAATATACTTCAGTTGCTTCTTTTTATTCTTCACTTTTATTTATAGAACACTTTTTAATAGAATACTAACACTCGAAACCTTTGAAGCGGAAAAACCTACTTCAATTCACAAGCATCGCATAGGAGGACAATATTTCCAAAATACTTGTTTATGGGTTCGCTATGTATTCGTATTCGTATTCGCGGAATTGTGTATTTCGCATAAAATATATTCTATAACATTGAAATACATCTTAAATATGAACTTCGTCAAGTTGCGAGTTACACATCGGGAAGGTTGTAACATATACCATATGTCACTGTCCATTTATAGGGTATTAAAATGAAATCTGTTTTTTATGGTTCAGGCCGTTTCAATTTCAAACAAAGCCCGCCCACAAATCATCATCACAATAATAATCATATATCATAACAAGGTACTGTGGCTAGATAAGGCAAAAAGTCATTTAGACTGTCAGCAGCAGCGCACGCGCTACCATTTTTTATGTCCAACGATAAGAGATAGAGTTTAAGAGAGAGAGAGTAAGAGGGAGAGCTCTAATCCTCATTTTTTGTGCCTTTCCTTATCCAGATCTGATGCCCACGACAGTCAGTGCTGGAGCTGAGACACGTGAATTTCTGCTGAAGGTTATCGATGTGCTGTTGGACTTTGTGAAGGCAACGAACGATCGAAATGAGAAGGTGCTGGACTTCCATCATCCGGAGGACATGAAGCGTCTGCTCGACTTGGATGTGCCGGATCGGGCGCTGCCGCTCCAGCAGCTGATCGAGGACTGCGCCACAACGCTCAAGTATCAAGTGAAGACGGGTAAGTGGGGCGTGGTTTGGGTGCGATTGTCCTTTCCCAGGGGTAGCTTATCATATGTTTGCACAGTCAGCCAGACGGTGTTAATCAAATTTGTCTCTGCATAAATTTGCATAGGCCGCAAACACAAAGCATATGCTTGTTAGGATGAAACATACTTTTCAGGGCGCGTGCCCGAGGAACTTGCGGTCGCATTAGGGCACAAAGTGTGCAGCCTTGTAGATAAGCACATTAGCTTCGAGGACATCGCAACAGACAATACCATTTTATGGCCCATTGAGCTGTGCTCGTCCCAGCAATAATAACAACAACACCTTTCAAAAACACTCCTCTCGACTCGCCCGAGCCAACGCGATGTGGACTTAAATCTGCAAATCTGACTTGCCATCAATCATAAATCAGCCAAAGGGTTCTGACTGCTGGCTTTAGCAGCCAAAAGTCATTCGCACGTTTCGCTTTTTGTTGGTTTTTCTTTATTGAACGTGAATATGCGCCTGATTTCATTGAAAATTAATGCAAGGGGCGGCCAGGACATTGGCAGGAGCGCGCACGTGACCGCAATTCTGTTTGGAGTATCGATAATAAGCATCACCCAACCCCGGAAGCTGTGGCCTTGTCTAGGAAACTGCGTGAGCTTCCGTCTCCCCCCGCACACTTTGTGAATGCAGGAAATTATGCTGGCTTGTAGCAAGAGCTGGGATACAGCACAGGTTTATTTCTTTTGCCTGAAAATTGAATTAAAACCGGTCGAAGGCGCGCCTGGCATGGCGATACAATCAGCGAGTAGCTGAATAAACAAGGATCTGATTATATTTGACTGCTTGATGAATACAATTAACCACAGACTGACTATAAGGAAAGAAATGTGTGTTTTGAAAAAATCTTAAATGAACGAGAAAAGTACCTGAACCGAATTCAAGACTAATTGTAAATGTCTTTCTCTACAACTATTAACATATCTTTTCTCAGATTTACTTTCACAACTTCTTTGCAAAAAACAGTTTTCACATATTCGCATTGGCGGAATTTTCTTTTTCGTAGCACAAGCACATTTTTGCGTAAACTGGCATGATAAAAATCCCATTTATGATCCATAATCTCACATAATGCGCACCCTGCCATTGGGGAAACATGATATGGCCGGGCGAGTGCCAGAAGGCTTCTGTCTGTCGTTCGCTCCTGGACGACTCTATAAAAAGGGAAGCTTTAATCAAAATCCGTTGTTATTTTCTGACTCGCTGCATTCCTGATCCTTTGATGCGAATGAATGACTGACTGCCTGACGCTCTGCCTGGCAGTCTTGGCTCGTGTCTAGGTCGAGGGTGACTCAGGTCCTGTGACGCGAAAGTCCTGAGTCGTGGCAACAACTGCGGCCACATGCGCAAATTGAAATGTTTGAATGCCGACGCTTTTATACACTAGGTGTGTATGTATTGTGTGCGTCTGAGTGGGAGTGTGTGGGGGTGTGTGGGTGGATTTAGCCTTGTGGCGAATGGGATTTTAATCACACGACTTATGGCACTCAAGATGTGAACTGACAGACGCCCAGAGCAGCAGCGAAGGGTTCGCTGGGCAGGACACATTGGCGAGGGGCTTTCGACAGCTTCCTGATGCCGTTCTTTCCCGCTGTTTGTACTGAAAGCATTTTGTGATTTTTCGTGGGATTTCCCAGTAGTCGCAGCAAGTCGCAATTAGCTGCAATAAATGAACAGTTTAAGACACATCAAGATTGGTGGGCTTACAATGGGCAAGGCAAGCGGTTTAAGAACTCGGCCCTATTGATTTTTCTGACCCCGAATGGAGCTTCAAAAAATGTTTGTCGGTTCGTCTGCCCTTGAACGTATGCACATCCGGCCTTGTATTGAACGCCAGTCAGCCGTGCTTGGGTGGGGTGGGCGAATTGTTGCTTTGTTTCAGCTGAAATATTTTTAATAAAACAAAAAAGTGTGGCACAGGAGATGGCAACACAGCTGCCAGGCACATCTGCTGTCAGCTTAACCGGCTCCAGTTGACAGACAGCCATGTCGAAATTGCGGAAGGCGTTTTCAGCTACATTAAACAAGGAACCCAAACTTCTGCTCCACAGGCCATCCGCACTTCTTCAATCAGCTGTCGAACGGCTTGGATCTGATCTCCATGGCTGGCGAATGGTTGACCGCCACTGCCAATACCAACATGTTCACATACGAGATAGCCCCGGTTTTCATACTCATGGAGAACGTGGTGCTCACCAAGATGCGTGAGATCATTGGCTGGTCGGGCGGTGATTCGATTTTGGCGCCCGGCGGCTCCATTTCGAATCTGTATGCCTTCTTGGCCGCTCGCCACAAGATGTTCCCCAACTACAAGGAGCACGGCTCGGCTGGCTTGCCCGGCAATTTGGTCATGTTCACTTCGGATCAGTGCCACTATTCGATCAAATCTTGCGCTTCTGTGTGTGGTCTGGGCACCGATAACTGCGTCATGGTGCCATCCGATGAGCATGGCAAAATGATCACCTCCGAGTTGGAGCGTTTAATACTCGAGCGCAAGGCCAAGGGCGATATTCCGTTCTTTGTTAATGCCACGGCCGGCACAACTGTGCTCGGAGCCTTTGATGATCTGAATACTGTTGCGGATATCTGTCAGAAATACAATTGCTGGATGCACATTGATGTGAGTAGCAATTGGGTTTTAGCTTGAATATTTAATGGAGTTTTCTGCTCGTGCTCTAACAGGCTGCTTGGGGAGGTGGATTGCTGATGTCGCGAAAGCATCGTCATCCCAGATTCACAGGAGTTGAACGGTAAGTACAATTTAGATAATGACCTAATATCTAGTCTAATCACATATTATCAAAGATAGAATATGATTTATTTATTGTTTAAGAAAAGTTTAAAATATTTAAAAAATTTAAAATGATAGATTTCACATCTGTTCATATTTATATATGTATGTTCAAAAAGCTCCAGCTATATATTTCCTCATGTATTCCATCATCATCATCCGTGGTTGGTAGCAAACTATAACAGGATAGAACAGATAACTTCCATAATCTTATGGAATATCTTGCAAAATGGAAAATATATCTCAAGTGATGCATTTTGGTTTTCATTTTCGTGTTAGACTCAAGATATCATGAATGAATGTTTTATTTTAATGATGCAATGTCCGCAGAAAAAATATGAATAGTTTTGAACTTGATCTTTGTATGGGAGAGAGCAGCCATGAATATCACTTAACAAAAACGTAATATTCTTACCTACTGAGAGGTTGGTCTAATCATCATTTGCACAAATTTGATCGATCTTCCTTGCCATGTTTTCCAATGAACTCCATATTTACCAGTGCCATCCTTTTCATATTCTCCATTTAGGTTGCTTAAGGTCAATATAAGACAATAATATATTTAAAATGTAAATGAAATGTATTGTTATTGACGAATTTTCACTTGAACGCTTCGAGGTGACGATTTTTCATTTACTTTTTTGAAAACGCGATTGCTATGTTTAAATCCAATATACTTCAACATCAAGTCGGCAAAAATATTGTTTTTTTTTTTTTTATAAAAAATCTGACCTCAAACAGGCAAGCTCATGCATATTTAAAAAAATGTTTTTTTTTTTTTACCAGCTATAACACTTATGAAACCACCATCCAGAATTGAGATCTTTGGCGCAATTTCGCCGACTCAAATCATTATCTTGATCTGGGGTTGAAAAATGCATGTGTTCATGATATCTGAAGGCGTCACCCACATTTCCCGAATATTCTCCAAGTTTTTTCAGCTCATAGGATTCTGCCTCATTTCCAATGAGAAAATTACTATAGCGGGCGAGCCGAGTTTCATTTTTAGAATCCATAAGGCTTATATATAAATCGTGAGGTTGTGATTGCGTCAGTAGATAGAGGCTCTCTAAGCCTATAAAGAACTCTCCCCGCTGATCGCCAAAACCTGCCTTATACTCCTCCCAGTTTCGGTTAAAACTCACTTCACCATTAATCCGGCGTAGTACTACGATCCATCCGGGACCGGCCATGTCTGAGTCACAGACTACTGAGATAGTCTTCATTTCGGAAACTTTTAACGTGTTTACTCCATTCGATTTATCTAGGCAGCTGGCAGGTTTAGATAGATCTTCGTGAGTTGAGCACTTCGATGTAAGTTGTTTTTTCAGATTGCTCAGCTGAAGGTCTTTGTCATTGATCAAAGCTTTTAATTGAAGTATTTCTTTTTCAGTAATGTCCCTTACACTATTTCTTGTGTATGAGTTTATCAGCTCAAGTTGAAGCGCCAATTGCATATCTTTACTTTTAATAGTTTCTCTATGGAAAGTAAGATTTGCCTGCATAATAAGTTCCTGTGCCTCCATATAATTGATAACTTGTTTTTGTTCATTAATTTTAGCTTCCAATTCTGTATACTTTTTTTCTTTTATATGTACGGAAGAAGCATGTTCAAGAAGAGTCTTTACAATCTTGTAACAGTAGCCACCGCATTGGCTATCAAAATTTCTAGAAACAGTGCAGCTCTAATAAATGGAAATCCATTAGATGTTAAACGATAAACTCTATTGAGGCACAGAAACTCACCCGATCTTCCATTATTATAAAGTTCACTTTATTCAATAAGAAAATTAAAATCATGCCAAACACTCTGAGGTATATTTGCATTTTGAATAAAAGATTAGATCTGAAATGTCACCCAACTTCGTACAGCTAAATTCATTCGCGACTAAATTAGTCTGGGCAGCGCCCAAGCCCAGAAACCTCTGGTTTTTTTAATTTCAGAAAATTTTATATTATATATAATCAATGCATTCATTTTATCAGCTAATCCACAATTGCTGAGCACAATTGTTGAGCAAAATTCTATATAATGTCTATTTTCTTGGGTCAAAGCTTATCAGAATTAATATCTTCAAGTATTTTTAATTACTATGTGAATTGTATATATAGTTTATATCCAGAACATATTGAAAATGTGTAAAATAAAATAAATACATGGGGAAAAGTGTTTTATGTGAGAAGTGCCCGACATAGAGATACCCTATACCCATTTTCGAGTTAAATATAAGTTGTATATATGTATAGGTTTTTTTATATCTATGTAGAGTTTAGCATTATTTTATGAATGAAATTTGCAACGCATAGAGACATTCCCGACCCCATAAAGTATATGTATGCAGCACTAACTGCCGAGTTTACAGCCATGTCCACTTGTCTGTTTCCATGCTGTACTATATATACAAATATATATTTCCCAATGCTGACAGTTTATTATAAAAAGTACAGATTCTGCATGTAATCAATTTTTATAAAGGTGTTGGAAATTAATTTTAAATTCCATGAGCCTGGCGACAAGCGTGCCTAGAAGTCATCATATCTTCAGGTCTTCATGTCCCATACAATAACTTTTCTCATTCATCTTCGGGGCTGGCCCTTTGTTCGGCCTTGTTCTTTTGCCCTCATATTCAGGCAGTCAAAACAAAAATTGAAATCTCTTGTTGTGCAAATTTAAATCTAAATGCTCCCAAATGGCCCGCATCGCTCAAAACTCAAAGTACTCACACCAGCGACGGCGCAAGCCCTCAGCGACATGTGGCAAAAATCTCAATTTGTCATTTAGTGCCTCCATCAGGTGTTCAGAGCTTAAAGGGATTACAAGGCCCAAAGCCGAGTGCACTTTCGTCTACGTAAAAGACAAACAAATGAACAAAGTGGATATACTACCCGCGCCCTTGCAGCACTCATTTGGCCACCCTTCTGCCAGCCCTTGATGGATGGAGGATGGCCGAATGGTTGGATGGGTGGATGGGTGGTGGGCATTACTTACACAACAATTACACCAAACAATAGGCCGCAGGCGGCTGCTTCTCTAGATTGTTTTGCAGGGAATTTTTAATTTTAAAGTTAAAATCGAAGTACCTAAGTGCACTTTACGACACCAACCGCTTTCCCCCCGGCACCCATAAATGAAAATCCCGCACAGCTTAGGCAAATGTCGCCACTGCAGCTGTCGTATTGACAGCTTGCGGTCAAGGCAGTGTCCCATAAACACTTTCAAATTGATGGCCCCATCCATCAAGTGGCCATTCATGCCATTTGGCTGTGAATACTTCTGCCACCAGATCTTGGCATGCAAATTGTGGGCCCTAATTGAACGGCTCACAATCGCTCTATAAATTAATCATTAAATGCGCGTGCAGCTGACAGCTAAGCCCGAGTTGATTAATAGCATCGGTCCTAGCCGCTAGGAGACGGCTCTTAATTCTGCTGAGCTTGTGGAAATGCCTAAAACAATTGCAAAAGTTTTCGTACTCTTGGAGTTGCACAAGCCTAAGCACAAGCACTGATAAAATTTGTGGCATGCGCCACATGCCGCCACTCAACCTGAAGCCTACTCACTGCCACTCCATAAGCGTCATGTTTATAGACACCCACACGAGCAGCCGGCCTGAACTGTAAATAGCTTCCCCAGGGGGATGTTTAGCGGCGACAGTCGAGCCCTCGGGCTTTGGGGTTGCGCTCGCTTTGAATTCAATTAAAGCTCTGCGGCTTGAAATTGCCACAATTTATGGCACTTGCCCGTATAGCTCTTGTCCTTGTCGTTGTCCTTGCGGGGGGTGCGACTGGCAATGAGGGGTTGGTAAGTCGCTACACAGACCACATAGCGCGGCAGCTTAGTGTTAATTGTTTGTAATTTGTAATTGAATGTCATTTAATATATTGTCGCACGTTATGATTTGACTTTTGCAGCGCCGATTCTGTTACCTGGAACCCACACAAGCTAATGGGAGCACTGCTCCAGTGCTCGACTATTCATTTCAAGGAAGATGTAAGTACCAAGGGTAAAAAAAATATATACCTAAATTCTAGATAAATTAGACAAAGTTGCTGTAAACTTTTCAGCCCTAACTCGATTTTCTTTTGTTTTAAATTAAATACAAATGTGCTTTAAGCCAAGCCAAGTAATCGATTTATAAATATATTTGAACACATTGACTCTTGAATTTACCCTTTCCCAAACTGTTTGTTGAGCTATTCTCATTTGAAACCTGCTCTTCCATCGTTTCGAGTCTAACTTCCCCATGCATTCTTGTGCATATCACAATGTTTGTTGTTTGTCTAAAGAATTCCAATTGTGTTGCGAACAATTCCTTGTTATTTTTCATGCCAAACAACGGGCCGACAGTCACACAGGCAGACAGACAGACAGACAGACTAGCACAGGGGTTGTCGCAGCCCAAAGCTACAGTGAGTGAGCAAATGTTTGACAACCCTGTTGCTGCTGTTTAGTTCGGCAAATGCGCCCAGTAAGAGCCACCCCTCGATTGGCCTTTCTTTCTTTTTTTAATATTCTGTGCAATATGTTGCCATCGGTCACAGTTGCGCCTTTTGGCAGCCGGAATTTTAATTAAAATTTCAACTTGACTTATGAGCAAAAAGTTGAAAATACTTCCATTTATATTGATAGCAAAAATCTTCTTCCACGTGCAGGGCCTGCTCATCAGCTGCAACCAAATGTCGGCCGAGTATCTGTTCATGACCGATAAACATTACGACATTAGCTACGACACTGGCGATAAGGTCATCCAGTGTGGACGTCACAATGACATTTTCAAGCTATGGCTGCAGTGGCGCGCCAAGGGTACCGAGGGCTTTGAGCAGCAGCAGGATCGCTTGATGGAATTGGTTCAGTATCAGTTGAAGCGCATACGCGCCCAATCCGATCGATTCCATTTGATCTTGGAGCCGGAATGCGTTAATGTCTCGTTCTGGTATGTGCCCAAGCGTTTGAGAGGCATGCCACATGACGCAAAGAAAGAAGTGGAACTGGGCAAGGTAAGTAAAGCAAACGCTTTCTACTTTTTCGAAGTCGACTATCTCTATTTGACACCTTTACAGATCTGTCCAATTATCAAGAATCGCATGATGCAGAAGGGCACACTTATGGTGGGCTATCAGCCAGACGATCGACGACCCAACTTCTTCCGCTCGATCATCTCTTCGGCTGCTGTGACCGAGGCGGATGTGGACTTTATGCTCGATGAGATACACCGGTTGGGTGATGACTTGTAAGCGATTCGAGCTGAAAATCATAATTTTCTCCAAAGATAAATCTAGATACTGTTGCGTAGTTCATACAACCAAGAAGTATCTTTAAGTTAAAAAGCATATCATAAGAACGCAAAATGAATAATTCCCAACTAACCAAAGTTAAATGTTGCTGTAATTTTGTTTGAATATATTACCGAATGTTACGTTTGATTTAGTATTTGTGTTATCCCATTTTAAGGAGTCGAGTTAGTGTTGTAAAACTTAAAAAATATGTACTCACATACTTATAATCAAAGTGTTGTCAAGTTAAATTTATGTTTCACTTTCAAAGTATTTCAAAAGGTTATTACGACTGTTGCACATAGCATATATCAAAAAATTATATAGTAATACTCTATAAATATCTAGATGTATATTTATAACTCAATACAACTACAAAAACCACCCGCCACGCTCACCACCAAAACGAAAACAAAGTAAAACCCCAAATGAATTTGAGAATCAAAGTTCGAGCACCTTAAAAATATGAAAAATACTTTTGGACTGCGATGTTTGTTTTGAGGCTACTGATTGATAAATGCCTATTGCTAGTGAGTGTTAAGGACAGCACTTAAGAACTTAAGTGTTGGAAAATTATATGATATATAAACTTATCATCAAAAAAGATGTATAAAGAAATATGTTGAATTCCGGTTAAATTGCTTGTAATTTTTGAATTACATAATCAATTCTGTTGCTGCTATAGAAAAGTATATTTAAAGTTGATCCATGGCAAAGTTTATGCTTCAGGCAATTGTATGTACCTTTACACCAAATATCAAAAGAGACCTGTGCTTGTTAAACTGGACAAACTTCGTCCAAAAAGTTGGTCAACTAAAAAACGCAGTTCAGTAACTATTTATTTCAGTTGTGATAATGAAGGCTCTAAGATCCGTTAAGTACAGCTTTATGCCCTACATAAAGTATGTTTCTGAAGCTTAATGGAATCTCGGGCCAAAACTAGTCCAATTATCGAACTGTGCTATATACACGAATACGTACAAAGGAATAATTTAGTTGAATTTTAGTTTTTAGACTTCGCTCATTGTCATAAACGTCTGATATATATATATATATGTATATGAGATATATTCGGTGTCAATTAAATGCAATTATATAAACAAAAACTGAGGAAAAAAATGAAAAAAAAACGTTGGAAAATTATAAGAAAATCACACAAAAAAAAACTTAACTGCAGTTCAGTTTTATTCTAATATGGTTTTTGATCTAGCATGATAGAAGTACACCCCATGGGCAACGGATTTAAATAATACATCAAAAGACGTGCTGTACACAATTAATCCCTATCAATATTAATAGTTTCACAAACATATATAAATATACATTTATGTATTGTATTTTAATGTGCTGTTAACTAAGTTCGATTAAAAGCAAACTACAAACATTCTATGTGTACATTGGATGATTGAAAATGTAAAGGGAAAAATCAAAAGTCAAATCAGTTGTTGTCGTGTATATTTGAGAATTTCAATAAAAACTATTATTCCAGCATCTAAATATATATATATAAATATAACATATAAATATACGAGTAAATTATAAATAAAAGTAACCGAAGAGCAAAAAAAGAGTGTTTTTAATAGGCTCTCTGCAGTTGATCACGAATTGTGGGGGCTTGTTTTGTTAAGAGCACGCCATAACCGGTCCAACAGGCTTAAGAGCGACAGAATAGGTTTCTACAAACGATATATAAAGACGATCTGTTGCGAGCTGGCGCTCAGTTGTAATCGTCGCTCTGGCGCTACGCACAGTTCTATTTACTGCTGTCATTCTAATCAGTTTACTAAGCACACAACTACTCAAAAGTTGTAAATTCTTTAGTAACAAAGTTCACACCAGTGAGAATTTGGATAAAATGTCAGTTAGCTTTGTTCCAGTGCCAACCGGCAGCGATTTTCCTTTGGAAAATTTACCATATGCTGTCTTCTCAACCAAATCTAATGTAAGTGAAGACCTGAAGCAGCTACCCAGAGTGCTACATATTATTAAGTATAAGATGTTTCCATTTTCTAAAACATACAAAGACTACCATTGTTTTAAAGTTTTTCTCAAAAAACATTATTGGCTTAAAAGCTGCTTAGTTTTCATATTCCATGTGACATTCAACGGAGCTTCACATGTTTTTGGTATATATCTCTAGAACAAAGACCGCATTGGTGCATATCATTTGCATAAATCATATATCAAACTAGTTTGTTTACAAAAACAATCCACGATTTCCATAGTCATAACAGCTACAGCTCAGAATGTATAACACCTGTGCCAGTATCTTTGAATATCGTATAATTTCTTTGTATCGTATTTGTCACTTTGCAGCCCGTTCATCGCCTCTGCGTAGCAATTGGAGAGCATGTGTTGGATCTAAAAGCTGTGTCGCATTTGTTTGCACCCCCGCTTCAAGTAAGTAGAACGCACTGCTTGCCGAACTGTTTATTGAACTTTGCCCTGCTTTAACACTTTCTATAGGCTGCTCTCCACGCAGAGACATTGAACTTGCTGATGAGCTTGGGTCACGAAGCGTGGGCTGCAGTGAGGACTCAAACCCAAAAACTGCTCTTGAAGGGTTCCGAATTGGAGCAGAATGTGGACTTAAGACTTTTGTTAGTTGCCCAGAGACCTTCTTAAGATTCTATGTGCTAATAAAGTTATTCTCATTACTTCCTGTAGAGCTCTGGTGCCCCAGTCGGAGATACTACTGCATCTACCAGCGCAAATTGGTGACTACACGGACTTTTACTCCTCCATTCATCACGCCACCAATGTGGGTATCATGTTCCGTGGCGCAGACAATGCTCTAATGCCCAACTGGCGCCATTTGCCAGTCGGATATCATGGACGCGCCAGCTCTGTTGTCGTCTCTGGCACGCCCATACGCCGGCCTTTGGGACAGACATTGCCAGAAGGCGCCGATAAACCGGTATTTGGTGCCTGCAAGCTTTTGGACTTTGAGCTAGAAATGGCATTCTTTATTGGCGGCCCTGGCAATAAGTTGGGCGAATCCATCAAGGTGGACGATGCTTGGCAGAATGTGTTTGGATTTACGCTGATGAACGACTGGAGCGCTCGCGATATACAGAAATGGGAGTATGTGCCGCTGGGTCCGTTCACAGCCAAGAATATGGGCACTACCATATCCCCATGGGTAGTAACGACGGCAGCGTTAAAGCCATTTTTACTGGACAACTTTCCCCAGGAACCGGAAGTACTGCCATATTTAAGACAATCTGTACCCTTTAATTTTGACATCAATCTGGAAGTTTCCCTAAAACGTAAGCGCTAAACACAGTTTTAGCCATAATTTCCAGTTAAGCAACGATATATGTTTTCCAGCTGCCAATGATAACGAGACGCTCATTAGTAAGTCCAACTTTAAGCATTTGTATTGGACACCCCTGCAGCAGATTGCCCATCACTCGATCACTGGCTGCAATTTGCGACCTGGCGATTTAATGGCTTCGGGTACGATAAGTGGCGAAACGCCCGATTCGTATGGCTCGCTTTTGGAGCTGTGCTGGCGCGGTACAAAAACGGTGGAGCTGCAGGGCGGGAAAACGCGCAAATTTCTGCAGGACTACGATGAGGTCATCATTCGTGGACACTGCGAGAAGAATGGCCTTCGCATAGGTTTCGGCAGTTGCGCGGGTCAAGTGCTGCCGGCTCACCCGGTGGAGCAATAAAAATGTGTGTATATGTATATTAATCAATAAAGAATTCATCCTGAACCTCTAACTACATCCGCGGCCCTTTTTCAAACTCAGCTCGCAATCAACAAGTGATTAAAGCACTCTGCCGCTCTCGCTTTTTTGCTCTCTTTACGCTGTCGCTCTCTGAGAGCTCCAGTCGGTGTCTGTGCCTTTAGTCGCTGCTTCGTAAATATGCGCATGCTGCTGCCGCCGCCGGCGTCGACGACGCTGCTGGCGCCTAAGTCGCAGTCAGTTAGTCAGTTCTCAGCGAGCGACGACGAAGGCGGCGTCCAACGGGCAGCAGAAATTTCAAAACGTCGCGCAGCAAACAAAATTGTAATATAAAATAAAGAGGGGAGAGTAAAATTCCTTGAAAAAGAAAAAAAAAACAAAAGAAAACATAATATAACAACAGAAAAGCGTCTGGCGCCGGCCGCGTTCTTAAATGACAACAGTGCTGTTTTTTGTTTAAATAAACTCAAAGGCATTGCAAACAAAAATTTAAAAAAGTAAATAATTTGCATTAAAGCAGTGCGGTCATGCCCTGAAAAACCGTTATGAGTGTAAGAAAAGCTATAAAGTTTTGTAAATCCATTCGCAATTTAAAAAATTGACACAAACGCGACAAGTTTGGCCAGTTTTTTTGTTCAACTTAACGATATTATTTTCCATATTTCATTTGCGGCAATAATTCGCAATGACTTGGGAAAAATCAATTTTGTAGCAGGTCTGCGCACGCACTCACAGACACACACACGCGCGCACATACTCACGCACACATATGACCGTCTGAGTATGGCGCCCACCCACCCTGATGCATACAAAACCAGACTCAGGACCCTTTAAAATACCGAACAATCCGCATCTTTGTCGTTTGCTTGCGCTGTTGTGTTTGTGCTTGCATTGATTTTCTGCATACACACATCGTCAACGACTCTGCCGCAGATGCACTGCATAGTACACACACACACAACACATGCACAGAGACAAAACACACTCTCAGCATGCAAAAAGTTAATCAGCAAACTGCACAGTCCCTCAACAACAACAACGAGTCAAAAGATACGCAACAGCAAATGGCTATAAAAAAAAGTTTGCAATTAACTGGCGCCGTCGGCTGTCATGCTGGAACAGACACCCGCCCTTGCTCCTCGGCGCTCCCCCCTATTCACCTTAGGGAACCTGTTTTGGCGCGCCAGTTGCGCTTCTCGTTTGCCTATGCCATGCAGCGTGCGCATGTGCCAGCCAGAGCTCCTGAGTGCCATGTCTCGACTCTGGAGTGGCCGGCTCTCCCGCTCGCTCTCTTTCACGTTCTCTTGAGGAGCACGCGTCGGCGTCCACTCTCATTGGCGATAACGTGCGAAAACAAAGCATAATGCAAAAGGCTGCACAATTAATTTCCATGTTTATTTTTATAACATCCGTAGACCTTTGCGTTGTCCACGTGTGCATGGATCGCAAATGATGACAAATAAATGCAGTTTTACAAATGCATATAATTTTTTAAAAGCAATGATAAGATAGATTTTCTTATCACCTTGCCAAAAATTATATATAACATATCCCAATATATATCAAGTAAAAATGAAACTGGACCTAACTGACATTTCCTGTTATTTAACCAAATGCGATATTTTGTTATTAAAAATAAAATTTGCTTGGGCTATCTATTATCACATTTGTAACATAAATACACATTCAAAAAATCCCAAAATATGAAGATTCGTTTTTGACATAGTGACACGACTCGGGCAATAGCTCGACCTTCTCTAATTTTTTGTGAATTCTTATCAACAATAAGTCATAAATTGAGAGACAACGCTTTCTGTTTCATTCTTAAAGCTCAGACGGCGCCAACCTCATAAATATGAAAGAGTAAAATACACGTACATTTGCACCCGTGTGTACTTAACTTTGTTGTCATGCACTTCATTCAAATTATTTGAAATTTATTATTCTAGAATTCTAAATTGCATTTAATTTAACGAGCCGGTCCCTGTTTGTAACATCTCCAAGCCAATTAACCCAAATTCCGACCACCTCTGAACATAATTCACTAACGAAATTAAGCCAAAATTTGTAGGTGTATGTGTGTGCGTGTTTGCTTAGATAAGGTGAGCCACATAAACAACGTGTGCTACTCGCGTAATATATCAAGACATTTAACCAAAGTTCAGTCGACCGTATAATGAAAGCCAATAGCAAAATTTCTAATCAGCGTCACAGACGCCACTTGAATGGGGAAGGCGCAAACAAGCATACATACTACGTATGCATACATACATACATACATACATAATGTGTATTCATACAGAGAGAAAAAATAACGTACTTGATTCAATAGTAGCTAAGAACCTTCATAAATAAAAAAGATAGAAGAGTTAACTGATAATAGCCACCGAAGATTATAAAAGTATTCTATTTTGTTTCTATTTACTATCTAAAGATGGTATCTTTGGCATTGTAAGGCATCTCCGACACCATAAATTATATATATTCTTGATCAAGAACTACGAGCTGAGTCAGTCTAGCCATGATTGGCTGTCCATCCTAAAAAGCTACAAACTTGAAATTTCAAATATAAGTATATACAGGACGACTTTAATACTATGATATCCTCTCACTTTTCTTTAAAATTCATAATTTGGGAATTGGTTTAAAGGCCTTACTTTAAAAAAATGTAAAATAGAGAGGTAGGTTTTCTTATAGTATAAAAGAATATTCCACTCTTTAGATTTCAAGCCCAATTCCTTCATAAAATGAAAACAACCTTTTTATTTAAAGAAAGAGCTTTTAGCTTTGGGATATACACATAATTGGGTGGCTTTTTTAAGGCCTGAAATATTCATAAATATCGAACTAGATGCCGCGGAATGCGTACAAAACATTTTATTTGCTCGGTGTATTTATTTTTATATTTTTTGCCCACGCTGAGACTCAATTTGCACAGCAGAATGCGGCCCCAAATGATTCCAAAGTGCAACGCAGTCCGCGAAACGCCCCCCGTTACAGCGCCAGCTCCATTTTCAGAAAAGTGGGTGGGCGACAGACCGACAGAAAGACAAACTGTCTGATAAAGAAGCGCCAACCACAACGACAACGACAACCACAACAACAACGACAATGTTGTTGGCGATGATCAGCAACTGCGAGTGTTGCTCCTCGGCCAAGTTGATTGAGTATATTTAAGTATTTGGGTCTCGGCGTTATCGTTGCTGTTGCTGGCGTCGCTTTATAGAGTTGCAGCGTTAGCAAAATTTACAGTACGCCCATAGAATACCGAATCGGCGGCCAGGGGTAAATAGAAGCCGGAGCTAAGACCAGAACGTAAAAATGTTGAAGAGTCCAATAACAATCGGGCAGACTTGTCGCTGCGTTTCATTTTGCTTATAAATATATTTTGTTGTTTTTTATAAAAAGGGAAATAAATATATATATAACATTGTTATTTGTTATTCAATGCTTATTTCAGCAGAATATTTGTTATTGATCTGCCAAAATGCCATAAACAATAAGCGTCGAGGAGTTGAGAGAGAGAGAGAGAGAGAGAGAGAGAGAGAGAGAGAGAGAGAGAGAGAGAGCGAGAGAGGTGATAAAAACAACAAAATCGAGCAAAGTGCACTTGAAGCGAGACGAGTTTATCTAAGATTCGCAACATGACTGGGCGCCTGTGGAGCTGGAAGCGCAACGTGCTGCTTATCTTGGCCATGATTACCCTGGCATTGGCCTGTAAGTACCCAAGTCAAGCCGAAGACTAATCAGATAGTAAACCTTTCAATTTATGTTAGCGCCTGCGCCAAGTCGACAGTACAGCTGCATGAGCTACAAGGAGAACGACAATAGCCAGCACGACGATGACTATGAGCAGGAGAACAGTGAAGGCATCAGCACGGAGCAGCAGCAGCAGTACCTGGAGACGAGTACGACGGCCAGCGTGCCGCACACACGCAGCTGCACGGAGGGTTATACCTTCTGTTTCACCCTGTGGAATCAGACATCAAACGGCACCCGATTGGTTAAGCAGGGTAAGAAAGTGGATCTGATTATTTCCCCAAGATTCTCATGGCTCATGACGATTTAGGCTGCTGGAAGGACACAACGGATCGCAATTCGATTTGCAGTCAGTCGGAGTGCACCAGCTCAGCGCCCACGTCACGCAACAACAGCCTGTACTATTGCTGCTGCTCGGGGGAACTGTGCAATGCCCAGGTGGCCATTGTAGAGCCGGCGCCACTGGAGCTGGCCAACAATGTCCAATCGGCGGTGTCCAATCGAGCTGCATCCCATCAGCAAAATTCCGTCAGGGCCACAACGTTGCTCAGCTGTGTTGGACTCCTAACGCTCATCATCATTGGCATGCTGTTGGCGATGCAATATTGCCGTGGGGTGAAGGAGAAGAGCGAGCCAGAAGAGTCGCCGCTAGCACCCTCGGGACCCGGCTACAGTTCAAATCTGCGCAATGTAGATAATATGAATTTGATCGGCATGCTGGGCAGCGGCAAGTATGGCACTGTGATGAAGGGCCTGCTGCATGAACAGGAAGTAGCTGTCAAGATATATCCAGAAGCCCATCATCAGTATTATGTGAACGAAAGGAACATCTATGCATTGCCACTGATGGATTGTCCGGCTCTGCTTAGCTACTTTGGTTGGTCTGCTCGCGACTTTTACTCTTAAACCAATAATTGATTATATATTCTCTTGACCAGGCTACGATGAACGCCGCACCATGGATGGTCGCATGGAGTATCAGTTGGTTTTATCACTGGCACCGTTGGGCTGCCTTCAGGATTGGCTTATTGCCAATAGCACAGACTTTGCCCAGTGTTGTGGCATGTTGCGTTCCATTACGCGTGGCCTATCCCATTTGCACACGGAGCTACGCCTGGGTGAGCTGCACAAGCCCTGCGTGGCCCATCGGGATCTCAACTCGCGCAATGTTCTGGTGCAGGCAGATCTCAGCTGCTGCATAGCGGACTTTGGATTTGCACTGAAGGTATTCGGTTCAAAGTATGAGTACAAGGGTGAGGTGGCCATGGCCGAGACCAAGAGCATCAATGAGGTGGGCACGCTGCGTTACATGGCGCCGGAGCTGCTCGAGGGTGCAGTCAATTTGCGGGACTGTGAGACATCGCTTAAACAAATGGATGTGTACGCACTAGGCCTAGTGCTGTGGGAGGTGGCCACACGCTGCTCCGAATTCTATGCGCCTGGCCAGCTGACGCCGCCTTATAAGGCGCCCTACGAACAGGAAGTGGGTCCGCATCCCAGTTTCGACCAGATGCAGGCATTGGTGGTGCGTCACAAGGCGCGTCCGCTGTTCCCAGCGGGCTGGGGCGGTGGCGCAGCCGCCAAGCTTGTGCGCGATACCTGCGAGGATTGTTGGGACCACGATGCAGATGCCAGGCTAACATCGCTTTGTGCCGAAGAGCGCATGCAGGAGATGTCTAGTCTGCGTCCACGGCTGCAGGCACAGCCGGCTAGTCCGCTGCTTAATACCAACAACCTGGCGTTGCCTACGGCCCAGCTACCTGTTAGCTCAATCAGCAACACCACAACCACTGCGGCTGCAGTGCATCAGGCACAGACGCAGCTTACGTCAGCCGACGGTGGTTTGCTGCAACCGCCACCGAATCAACAGTTTCCCACAGAAAAGAACCACTTAAACTATGCACAGCCCCAGCTGCAGCCCCATCTGCAGGGCCGCAATCCCTGCCAGGAGCGCAATCTGGCGCCGCAGCCGTTGCGTACGCCGCCTGTGCTGGTGGAGCGCAGTAAAAAGCACAGCTTCCAGCCGCAGCAGGAGCAGAGTCTGTCTTGCCTGGAGCATGATGTGAGCGTGGAAGAGCTCATTGCCAGCCATCAGCAAAAGCAGAACTCCAGCTTGGGTCAGGGCTTTCCCAAACAACAAAACACGGATCATATGCTGCGCGGCTGGCATGGCGTGCGCGCCTTGATTCACAAGAAACTCTTCCGCAAGGAGCACGCCGAGGAGCTGTGCCGGCAGCTGCAATTGGGCGAAGAGAAGTCAAATCTTGTGGCTGCGCTGAAGGGCATGGACAATGCACATTTGGCAAGCGGACTGAGGCGACCCAACAACCTTGACTTGAGTCCCTTGCCGCCACTGGACAGAGCCAATCTGCTGCAGCTGCGCAGCGCGGAGCAGCGTACTGGCACCCCAGCTCACATTGTGCCCCGCTCGCTGTCCAGCAGCCTCATCAAACACATTAACAGCAACGGCAACAACAACAACAACATAAACGAGAACGAGCTGCACACATTGTCTGGCTCCCGAGCACCAAAGCGGCGTCCTGGACATCTGCGCACAAATTCGCTGCTGGTGACCAGCAACAGTGGCAGCAATATGCCGCCGCCCACGGAGCAGCAGTTGCGCCGCCAGCACAGTCTAGAAGTCTTTCGTGAGGTATTTAGTGGGCGTGGCAGCAGCGAACGACTGCGCGATCCCAGCGAGCGGGTGAAAACGCCCGGCGATGTGCCGGCATCGGTGCGCAAGGCGCGCGCCTCAAAAACCCTGAGTCTGTACGATGATCGCATGATGGACTCATCGCTGCTGAATATACTCTAGCATGAGGAGGTTCTGCTGCTGGAGCTATAAAGCATGGCGGCAGAACTGTGCAGTTAACTCATATCTCAACCTTCAACAGACACAGAACATGCAACATATTCAACGATAGCCATACGAGTAGTTGGTAGGACCCTCGACCTGATACTGAAATCTAATCTTGAGAAAACGTATATATATATATAGTATTTTTTCAAAAGCAAGATCCATAAGTGTTCCCGCAGCCGGGTCAACTCCAGAGAAATCTAGATGTACATGTATTTTTTCACCAATCAATCATCCTAGCGTTTAGTGCGGCAAACAACCAAAGTCCTTATAGGTTAGAACAGGATACAACAGAATAGTACAGAGTAGCAGAAGAGTTAGAAACAGCAGGATCAGCATAAGCGACACACATATTTTTGACTTGACCTTGACCTTGACCTTGACCTGCAGCAGTCTGATTATAGTGAAACAATAGTGGTTTAGTGGTTAGGTTCTCAATAGAGTTGAGCTTACAAGGCATAACTGTACCTCGGTTAGGCTTACAGTCGGTTTAGGATCAGAAGCAGAATGGGGCTTTTAGTGGGCCAACAGGTTAGGAACTTTTTTAAAACCATATACACACACAACATATTGCATATAACTATAAAAAGACATATAGATATTACACAATTATATATAAGCTAATGCCTGGGGCTGTCACTGCAACAGAAATTCACGAAAAATAATATATTAAATAAAAAACTTAACAATTATAAAAACTACATTGAAATTAATCTAAAACGAATCGCAACTTGATTTTGTGGCCCTTACAGACAGTGATAGACCTGTGGCCAGAGCACACACACACCCACACACACACACACACATACAACACACACCTACTTTCGAGTATTATGCGAAACCATTCTAAAGCAATTTTGGCACCATATAAAGAATTTCATGCGTTTGCCTTTCTATTTTATTGTATCAAACATGGAGATCTTTTTTGTAGTACTTGTAGACCAAAACACCCGCAGCCTTTCAATTATAACTAATAAAATATATTTAAAAAATAAAAAAAAAATACTAGTCATATGATTTACACTAATTATAAATTTCCTAAATAAAAGTTTATTTAAACTTCATTTTTTAAGGTAAATAACAATGTACTAAAAGTGAACGCCACTCGGTGCTTCGGTTTTGAATTGCAAATCACGCGGAACGCGATCTAAGCTCGATCAGCACCGGCGCATTCGGTTTATTGATCAGCAGAGTGACAATATCCAAGTCAACATCCGTCCGGCCGCGCCAGATGAGCTCGTACTTGCGCAGCAGCTGTGTCCAAGGGAAACGTTTTGAATTGCAAATACTTGAACTGCTCGCTGGAGCGCAGAGATGATCGAGTTGAGGAAAATACTCACCCTTAAGAGCAAGACGTGCATATTCTGTTCGGCCAGGCGACGAGCTATGCAGGCGCGCATGCCGTGTCCAAAGGGTAACACCAGATAAGGATTCAGAGCATTGCGTTGCTGCAGCCAACGATCGGGCTGGAAACGCAGCGGATTGGGAAAATGCTGGGGCTGACGGCAAGCAACCATATTCTGTGTAACCACGGTGGTCTAACGAAAAGTGTTTATATAACATTTACTTCTAGACAGTCGCCAAAAACCTACCCCCTTGGGCACAAAATAGCCACTCAGGACGGTATCCTGATTGAGCACACGGCCGAATCCAATGGAAATTGGATTCAGGCGCAGCGACTCCTTTAGCACTGCCCGCGTATAGGTAATGTCCGTGCGCAGAGCATCGGCGCTGAGAGACTGCTGGGCATTGGGTAGCACCTTGAGCGCCTCTTGGTGCAATTTCTGTTGCACATCTGGATGACGTGCGACATGGTAGAGCAGAAATGCGGAGGCATACGACGTGGTATCAATGCCAGCCAACAGCAAATCAGCCGCTGTGCCCACAACATCCATGCGATCAAGTTGAGGATTCTGAATGTAGCTGGTAATCAGCGAGGATCGGCTAGTGCCTGCCTGCACATTCTGTTCAAGCAGCTGTAGGGCGACACTTTCCATATAAGATTGGGCGTGACGCAACTTGCGATAGCTTGGAGTCTCTATAAAGCGCCACAGCTGCAGACCCTGATCTGTAGGCAATATGCAGCTGTTTGTGGTTTCGGCGGCATGCATCAGTCGTGTGGAACGCGAGTGCGAGTGCTGCTCCTCCGGCGAAAAGGATTGAATGCGTGCTCCAAAGGTCAACAGGCAGGTCACTAACGAATCGAAAGTTGTTTAATAATGGAATAAGCATTGGGTTAACTTCTCTCACGTTCCAAATTGAGTCTGGTTAGCTTAGGAAGCATATCGATGACACTTCCAACTCCGGCTGACTGCTCCAGAAATGTTAAAAACTCTTGTGTCACCGCATCCACCTCGCCCACAAAGCTGCGTACACTTTTCGGCGCGCTCAGCTCCTTTTGCAGCTGCGATCGCAGGCGCCACCAGTCTGGTCCATTTGTGGGCAGTAGTCCCGTTGTCTTGTAAAGATGCGGTCGCTGCTTGCGATACTGGGCCAGGGCCAGGTGACTGCGTCGCTGCGGACAGTCACGTTCGTTGAGCAGAGTCGCTATGTCCTTGGGATCGTACAGCCAGACAATATCCTGACCCGGCACCATGGTCTCTCTCACAATAGAGCCGTACTTTTCGTACTTGTCCTGCCCGGCCTTGTGCAGCTGCAGCCAGGAGTAGGTACCTATGCCGGGCATATAGTTATACAGATTGCCTAATCCAAGCGGACCTCGTGGCCCTGGCATTGCCTCAAATGGCTTGGCAAATGTGCATTGCCTCGAGTTGCAGCAGATTTTCAATAGCTTCGACAACATTCTGCGCCGATCCGTTCCGTTCCGTTCGCTGCCAATTCTCGAAAGATACTGAGAGGCACATTTTTATTATGGGCAGGCATTTGGGTATTCTATTTATTGCGCCTTCTTTTGTTTCACTTGTCGCCAGAAAGGTAACTAAATTCAACAATCTGCTCGCGTGCGAGTCGTGTTTACCTGAGCTGCCGACTTAAAACCATTCGGCTACCTGATGAGAGTCTCAAGCGTGCTCTTAAATTTATTTCAGAGTTTCCAATACCACTAAAAGAACTGCTGCATACTTTTAGGAACGAAACAAAACTTTTACATTTTTATAGCATTTTTTACGCCCATTTCTATCTTCATGAACGGACGTTCGATTTCAAAGATTCGCTTTTCTATGAAGGTTTCTCATCGAAATAAGAGTTCTGTTTCGTACAAAGTTTTACGCATTGCCAAGGTTGATTTATTGTTAGCACTTTGTTTTTAAAATTTCTTGTTTTTCCACTTTACTTATTTTAACGTTATAGCACCCATACTCTTAATCTTAAAAAAGAAGTTAATCTTCTTTCTGTTCTTTGTCGGAACTCTGCTCTTTCCCTATTCCATTTAACTTTTTAACTTGCTTTGCCGTTTTCTTTTCATTGTCAGTCACAATGCTTTGTAAAATCGCGAGTACAACATTGGCAAAAAAGAAGAGGAAAAATAGAAAAGGTAGAGACAAAACATCCAAAGATTTCCTAACAAAATAGGAACGTTGAGAAGATTCCGGAACCGATAACTGTTTGAAGATATCCGGCTGGCTAACCAATTGCTCGGCATACCAAATAGCCAAGTCCACGGGTTTCGCTTGGCGCGTGCGGAAATTGAGCTGTGCCTGCCGCAGTTCTTCCACATAGATTTCCTCACGAATTATTTTCTTAAGAGCTGCGGAGAAACTGTCCACGCTGAAGTTCTTAGCCGACATGCAAACTCCCAAATAACGCTCCTGCACACGTTCGGCGTTCTATGATGGAATAAGGAATTTTTAAATACGCTAATCTTATTTCGATTATCCCCCACATACATTAATTTGATCCATGAGCAAGGGCAGCGCAATGATCGGCACTGCATTGTAGATAGCTTCCTGGATACCAAAGCTATCACCATGGGTCAGAAATGCCTTTACATTAGATTGAGCTGTAAGAGAATACGGAAATTGAGACGCGATCCGAGCTGAATTGGGTTTGTTACTAACCCAATATGTTCTGCTGCATATTGTCAAACACATTGATGGCTCTTAAATTGTATAAACTCTCTGAGAGCTGGAGGTCTTTAAGATTGTTCACATTCCAGAGAAAACCAAGCTGACTGAACTCCTTGATCATTGATTCAACGGCTTTTAGGCCCAGTCCGTACATGAGCTCAATATGCGGCAGATTTATGTAGACAATCCCCTCGGAGAAGCGCTCAATAAATTCTTGCAAACTGAAGGGCAATGGTTCCGACTCGGCTCGAATATGCAGGCCACCCACCTCTATAACGTTTGGTGGCATATTTTGCACATAATCCAGAACGGGATGAGTATTAAGTAACACGACCTGAGCTTTAATTGAGGAAAACCCGCTTTCCAGCATACCATTTAGAACGGGTTGAACCACGGCCCAATGAATGCTGCAACCAGTAAAATAAGGGGTTGCAATGATGAACGTCCGTCTGAACGTCTGCAACTGTAGAATTTAAATATTTCACTTACAATGATTCGGCCAGGTACATGACATGGTTCTGTATGCGCTGCCAGTAGTTCATTGTTATAGGCAGCCGACCGATAAAATGAGGTATGGTTGCCGCACTAATCGTATCCTCGCCCTGAACAACATCAATGAGATCCGTTGTGAATTTGCCTCCACTCAGGCCCAGCACGGGCACCGATCGATACCGTGGCAGCGTGGCGAGCAGACAATCCATCGAGAAGGTGGCATCATAGATAATCAAATCATATTTCAAAGCCGTCATGTCAAATGTTTTGTAAAAATTTGCCTCAATTATGGAGCGGCAGCCGCCCAGCAGCGCCTCATACCAGATCAACAGCTGCTTTATGTCCCAGTGCTGTCGATAGTGACCCATATCGTTTGTATAATGCTTTTTGACCACATCGTGTTCGTTCGGCAAGAAAATTTGCCGTATGTGCGGAAGCCCTAGATCGGGTTGTGTTCCTATGACTGTCAGTGAATGGCCACGGCCGGCGAGAGCCTCAAAGAATGGCTTTGTCCAGCCAGGATTATAATGCTGCGCCGTGCCAACAAGGCACAAAATACTGGCAGCATTCAACTGCTGCCACTCGTGGCAAAACAGCAGCAGCAACAATGCCGCAACAGTCTTCATATTACCAATCCGTTGCACTTCAAACGAGCCACTGAATCACCGATGGTTTCACCGGCCGTGATAAGATTGCAGTTATCGACGCTACGTAAACCAACCGATAAAAAGTCTATTCTATACACTTATATTTTTGTTTAAGAGCTGTGTGCCGAAGAGAATTGTGTGCTCTCAAAATAAATAACAAAAAACGAATGGGCAATGTATTCAAATAGAGAGAATGACGGGTTTGGCAAAGCCACCTACTAGAAGCAGCAAGCGCCTAAGCTGATAACAGCTATCAATTCGAACGTGATTATGAGGTTACGTTACGATAACCAATATAAACAAAAATAAAAACAAAAGCGCTCCAGTTGAGAGTGCCCGACTAGGATATACCCTAAATCCAACGCCCTTAAAAACAAAACCACAGACGCAAGCACAAACCACTGGCCACTTTTTTTTCATAAGACCGATCTTTCCAAAATGTTCAGAGCATAATTATAGCATCATGCATATGCATATACATATATAGGTAGCCATTGTCAAGCCGTACCATTTGTGTTTTAATTAATATTTATCTTTGGGTGTTTTTATTATATTCGGGCTTAGAGTGTGTTATTTGAACGTATGATTATTCTTGAGACCGGGGTATCTACTAGTCAGACAGTCAAATAAAAATGCTATAAAAACATGGAAACATACCTGGCAACCAGTCAGTAGTCGACGAGATGTGCAACGTACAGTATCTTGGCATTGGTATTATAATTGTGACGCAGCTGCTCGGCTGGGCAATGGGTGCGAATATATTAGCATTGATGGGCATGACCTCGCACAGTCATCATATTTGGTGAGAACATGAAATTGGAATATAATCCTCATTGCAGCAAGCTAACGAAGAGAATCTCCCTCGTCTGTTTATAGGAATAGTGTGCTGCTGTATGAACTGGCAGAACGGGGTCATAATATGACCATACTATCCGTGAATTTGCCACGGCCCGAGGATAGGGTGCCAGGCAACGTAAGCTATATCTATCTGGAACGCGCCTATGATTTCTATAAAGAGAGTGGCGATAAAGTTGATATAAACTCGTTTATTGGTATTGGCGACTATGAGACCATAACGCAAACTTACGATTTTGGCTTGAAAACGGCGAAATATATAGCCGCCTCTCAGGGGCTGCTGCAGCTGCTGGACTATCCGGATGAATTTCAGTTTGATCTGATTATCAATGACTACACGCTGGGTCCATATTTGCTCGGGTTTGCGCACAAGTTTCGCTATCCTCCCATAATTGGCGTTACGGCCTTTCACAATGCGCCCATAACACTCGATTTCATGTCCAATCACTATTTTCCGGCACTGACACCCTATTTCTCGACTCTGTATAATCAGAAAATGAGCTTTTTGGAGCGTTTGGATAACACGCTCATATTTGCCGCCGATACAATGTGGGTATTAAATGCATTTCTGATATAAATTATTTATTTAATTTAGCTTTCATGATTAGCTATCGCCGACTGTATTACTATCCCCAGCTGGATGAGATAATGCGACCCTTTTTTGGACCGGAAATGCCGTCCCTGTCGAAGCTGGCGAAGCTTACGAAGATTTCACTGGTCAACTCACATCCAGCCACGGATTATGTGGAAGCTTTACCGCCGACTGTTGTAGAGGTAGGCGGTCTGCAAGGCAGTCAGGGCAAGCCCTTGCCCGCCGACTTGGATCAATTTATGAGACGTGGAAAACGTGGGGCCATATTCTTTTCGCTGGGCACCAATATGCATCCAGAGAATGTGGATAGGACGCTTAAGCTGGAAATTGTAGAGGCTTTTAGGCAACTGCCTGACTATAATTTCATTTGGAAATTCGACGAGCAGTACTTGAAGGATGTTCAAATGCCGGATAACGTTTTGGTTAAGGATTTTCTGCCACAACGGGATATTTTGTGTAAGTCTTAATTATGATATAATGTGATTAATGTGTTCAATGTGATTATAAATGTTCCTTGTCCTTTCCCAGCTCATAAATCTTTGACTTTGTTTATCTCACACTGCGGTGGATTAAGCATACAGGAGGCTACATGGCATGGTGTACCCATCGTTGGAATTCCCTTATTCCTGGATCAATATCGCGTAAGCGAATCGCCCAAATTATTTTTTTTTAAACGTTTTATCAATGCCCGTCCGTTGTAGAATCTCATTCAAACCATTAATGCTGGTGGCGCTGTTCAGGTTAACTATTTGAATATGACTACGGAACAGCTGGTCTCCGCCGTACGAGAGGTCGCCGAGAACAAGCGTTACTCGCAGGCTATGAAAATGCGATCCCAACGCCTGCGAGATAATCCAGTGCCCCCCTTGGAGCTGGCCGTGTGGTGGGTAGAGTATTTGCTACGCCAGCCCGATCCCGTTCACTTATACTCAGCAGCTAGGGAATTGAATTATTTTCAAACGCATTCCCTAGATGTGCTCGCAGTTCTAGTTATGATTCCTTTGCTGCTCCTGTACTTCCTGCAGCGGCTGTGCACTGGCAAGCGAGGATCGATGCGAAAAAGACATCAAAAACGCGATTGAGCGAATGTACTTAAATTACCATAATACAATATTTTATTTACTTTTGTAAAGCTAAATATTATACAATAGATTGTTATTGCTATAACTTCTTGGCAACGGGTGCTCATTTAAAAGAAATCGAATCGCAACACGAAAAAAATATATATATGTATATATACTTTGCTTTTGTGATTTGCATAATGAACAACTATTGGCAAAGAAATTACTCACTGATTTTAATTCTAGGTGTGCTTGTTTGTGTGTGTGTGTGTGTGTGTGTGTGTGTGTGTGTGTATGTGAGTGTGTGGGTGGCTTTTAGTGTGTGTTTGTTAAGTGTTTATTTACGTGTTGTTAATATGGCAAGATTAATAAATGAAACTATTTTCACTTTACAACAGCTGCGAGCACTGCACAACCGTGAAAGTTCCTAATGAAACTTTAGTCTAACTAAATCTAGGCGCAAATTGCACAATGGATTATTCATAAATTATGTTATAAATATATATATAAGTATTAAATTAATTAACACAGATATTCGTTTTGTTTGTTTTGTCGTGTGTTTGTGAAAATGTTTAAAGCGTGGTTATGTACAGATTAATAAGTCATGCCTTTCCATTAAGGGTATTCACTGCTCAACGCTGTTGAAAATTTCCCATATGAAATAGTGCTTTCAATGAGTGAACACCCCTCACATGGCGCTAGTCACTTCTTTCTAAAATTGAGGATGTTCGGTTAGTTTTGGTGCTTTGTGAGGGAAGTGGGGCAGTTTGTGTATTGGTATGGATTAATTGTAGCACCGCTAGCGCTACGACAAGGACACTTTGCAATCGTTTAATCGTTCCTATCACGTTTACTCGTTCACCAACTGCGCTGGACCGGGATCATCGTAGGGCGCTCCATTCGCACCCACATACTGATTGTTATTGCGATGCACAAAGCCACGCCCTGGCGATGCATTGTAGTAGACGACGCGGCGTATGCCGAAGGGATCTACGTAGCCAAAGCTACCCGCTCGCTTGTCATCCACCTGGGCTTCCTCATGATACTGCTTGGGCAACACATAGCGGAAACCATTGCGCGTCACACTTACACCATCATAGTCTGAGGCATCCAGATTGTTGCTGTGCAGCGGACGCAGACGTCGGCGGTACGCCCGATCTGGCAATGGTGGCAGCAAAGAAGCATCCAAAGCATTCACATCCAGCGGTAAGTTGGGCGCATAGTAACCATATCCATTGCTGGTGGGCGTGGCTGTGGGCGCATAGTGATAGCTTGCATCGGAAACGGAGGGCGGCGCAGCGAATGGCGCAGGCGTGGAGTAACCAAAGGGAGCCTGAGCCGCAATGGGCGCAGGTGTTGTGGGCACTATGCCGATAGCCGTTGGGCGTGGTCGGAGACGTCTGCGCTGCGAGCTCAAAGGTGGCAGCATGGATAACGCGGGCGCAGACAGCAGCACGGGCGGACGAGGCGTCGTTGAGCCAATAACAGAGGCGAAACGACCCGGCGCAAAGCCATGATCTGCTTCCTCATCGTATACATTAATTGCATTGATGTCATCAATGGCCTCCGCATTCGGCTGAATGTGCACCTTGCCGCTTAGCAGCTGGTCCCGTGCTCGGGGCAACTCGTCCGGATAGTGATCAAATCCCAGCTGCGTTTGTGGCTGTATCTTGGCTGCCTGTTCGGGTGGCAAATAGTTGAGCTTACCTACACCTGAGCCCAGATTTGCAGTGGCCAAATTTGGTGGCTCATAAAGTGGCGGTGGGGGTGTGGTCGTTGAAGTAGTGCTGCTATAGCCATATCCATGTTTTCTATAGCCGCCGGCTACGCTATTGCCACCCACATTACCATCAACCAAAATGCCAGACTGAGCCGGCGCCGATTTTGTGGACTTTATGGCCTCCTGTAAACGGGGAGTTAGAGCTGTAGGGTTTTTGGGAATCGTAAGTCATTTTATAGTTACCTCAATGCCCCTGCCTTGGCCCACAAATATAGTCTTTGATTTGAGAATACGATATCCCTCCTTATCGGCTATGTAATCCTTCTGTCGCAAAAAGCCAGCAGCATCGATCCAGGCCTCTGTGCCTAAGAAAAAGAACAAAACAGAATGTGAATATTTGATAAAAAACAGATGGACCCAAACTAAATATAATTAATTTTGGCGGAAGTCCACACAAATGAGTTGGAGTTTCCCTTGCATCAATTGAAAAAATATTCATTTAACTAACCAACAACTAGTCTATAATATTTTTGTCTTATTATGGACTTACCAATGACTGTGCCGTCCTGCAGACGTTTCTCCTTGCGGAATTGTCCATTGTCGGTCTGAAAGCGGAAGTACCTCTCGGGTCCCTCATCCGTTTGAATATGGTACTGACTTTGACTCGCATCACCCCACGAGGCGGCTGCCAACGCTACCAATGCCAGCTGCAATGAAAATTGTCGACAAGAGGTCAGTAACTTGCCACTTGGTACTTGCTACTTGCTACTTGCTACTTGCTACTTGCCACTTGCCACTTGTATTTTGACTAATGGCATGTGGCAATAGCCGCATATCCGCTGATAGCGGCAGCTAGAAATGCATCTGGATTTGGCCAAACGTGGCCATTTGGGGGCCGGCCACAACAACTATTGGACGAAATGCCAACAGGTAGCAATTTGGCTAAAACGAGTAGTCATCGTTGCACTTCAGTTTCAGAGTCAAGGTGACATGAAGAGATGCAACCGCAACTGTTGCACAACGCACAACACGTTGGAACGGAAATGTGGCATGTGAAAGTGTATTTGCAGTTGCAACAACCGCACCGCGCCGAGTCGAACCGGTTAGAGCGCACGTTGCGTGTACGCTACGTGGCGCATAGGTGTTAATGCCAATTCAGGGACAAGGTTGTCATTCTCTTGCCATTTGGCTCGATTGCCGCATTGAGATTCTTTTGCCAATTATTCTAATGCCGCCACCCGCACGTAATCACATTAACGCTTCAATTATTTTAGCGTGCAGTCATAAACTACTCGCAACAGCCACTTGGTGAGGGGGCAGCGACCGGGCGCGTCGCCTCGTCGGCTCTGTAGGCGAATTGTGGTTTGTGCGCTTCAATTAAGCTAATGTTGCTGTAGCTGACATTTTTATTATAATTTTTTGTTTACAAATCGGGTATTCGCATTCGCCTGTCGTTTTATTTATTGTGCTTTAATTAATTATTGTTTGTATATTTTAAGGTGTCACCTTATGACAGACTTCGCTTTTCTGCTTGTGGGTTGTAAATAATAATAAGTCTTAGAAAAAATTGAGTTCAAATTATTTGTGGCGTTCATTTTTGGATTTACTGAACTGAAACTGCGGCTGTACACGACGTTTAACTTTTCTGCTGTGCGAAGTGTTCACAGAATTAAGCTTATTCTTTAGCATTATTTACCTAACTTTAACTTAGCATTTTGATAAATTAAATTTCTGAGTGACTGCTAACAAAGTCATCTCATGCCTTAAAAATACAAATGCAGCCATCAATCATGCAAATCAGCCAGAAATGGATTACATCATGCATGTTCCGCTCAAAAAAGGTATACATATTAAATACACACATGCCCAAAATACTTTGCCACTTTCTAGAGTCCCCTTCCCATTCAATTACAATCAATTTAAATATTTGGGCATAAACGTCGCAGTCAATCAACAGCAAATTGCACAGCCAGAAAATTTATTTCATTTGCTAACGCAATGTAATAAATTGTGCAAAAATTATTATGGCCATTTCCGTTATGGGGCAAACAACTGCAGACGGACAGCAGTGGCAGTGGCAGCAACGAGAGTAAAAGTGCCAGCAACAGCAACAACAACACCAACGCCAACAACAACGATCACTTCAACTTCGAGAGCAAAGATCTGGAAGAAATTTTAGTCCAAATTGGCGTCGCAGTTACTTAACCGGTTGGCGTTGGTGTTGGCTCCAGCCGCAGCCTGGCAGCATGTGTTTATGTTGCGACTGTTGTTGTGGATGCTGATGTTGCCGGCTGTTTGCCGCATGTTGCTGGCATCGGTTACGTGAGAATCACAAGAGTCAAACGACTCCTTTTGGGTGCGAGCGCGCCTTTAAAAACAAAACCAACAAAAAAAAAAAAAACAAAAGTGGAAAATCACGTTTTTCTTGGCGCGCAATTTAAGCGGCGCTTTTTGTTTACGTTATTGTTATTGCTGCTGGACGAAATGGTAACAAAGCCCGTCAACTGTTGCGCAACATTTTTAGCGTAATTTACGCAGCGCAAGCCAACAAAAGATATTCGCCCAATTGGCTGCCTGACCCCAAAAATTCTACAAATGTTCAAGCTGCAGTTTGTGAGAGCCTAAGCAACCAAATACCTGAGCAACTATCTATTTGTCTCTGCGTGCCCTCGAGGGCACCTTGCCTTGCTCCAAGCTGACCTTCACTATTGGAGTTTTTAATTAAAAATCACTTCAATTATATTTATGCGAGCGCTCTAAATTTATTAAATTAAAGCAAAACAAAAAAAAAAAAAAAGAAATAAATAAATACAATAAAAATTATGATAAATGATCTGAAAATGTGTAGCGCAGCTTGCGATTTTGTGAATAGCAGACATTCTACCAGCAAACTTTTTCAAATTGATTAAAACAAGGCGCTAATGAAGCACACCCATAGCGATGACGACGAGCCTTTCACATTATGTTAGGCTGCGTGCTGGCCTTTTCCTATATATATGTTCATAGAAAATGTCGACAAACCCACACGGTCTACTCGGATAGACTGATAAACATATGTATAATCATGTTAATTACAATTTTTAGCCGCTTCCGTCTTTAAATATGCCAAAACATTGAAATCAAAGCTAAGCAAATGGGTAAGTGTAGCGCAAGCAAAACGAAAGACTTAAGACACAAACTTGTTACATGGCATGCAAAGCTGTTGCTGTTGCTATTGTTTTTTTTTTTTGTTTGTGGTTTTTGTGGGTTTGTAGGCGTATGGGAATCAGTTCGTTACTAGTTTGTTAGTCATAGACCACAATGATTAGATTAACCATATGTTTATCCAAAAACGTGTATCTCCCATGTTTTTTATTGTTTGACAACAACATATCGCTGACATTCGAGCAAGGCAATGAAGCAAATAATAATTTCTAATTGCTCAAATTCCACAAAAACAATGCCCCCTCAACAGCATTACGAACATGAAATTCTATATTAATATGCGGCGATTAATGAAACATTTCATTAGACACAATCAATTCCGAGAATGTGCGCCACAGCAACAATAACTGAACGACTGATCGAGTGTCTCTGGTTGCCTATTGGATTACACATTTCGGCGAGACACCCACACCAAGCACAGCAGAGGGTCTCTTATGTGAGCTTTTGAGCTACTGACAGACCGCCGTCAAATTTCGAGCATAGCCCAAATTGCTGTGGGAGCAGCAACAGAAACGAAATACAAAAAAAAAAACTGCTGCTATAAAATTGTATTAAATTTCGTTAGTTGATTGACTTTTCGTAACTGCAAAAAAAAAAATTGATTGCCTTATTTGGTCAACGTTTTTGGTGCTGCCATTTCCTGTTTCTTGAGGCACAAACAACTCTGCACAGCTATACAATTTGCTAGAATTTCAATTGAAAATATGATTTGCCAAATTAAATAATAATAAAATAAGTATACACAATGTGTGTTGGTGTTTGATCTGTTGGAACATGTTTTCAAAACTAGCACCGCAAACCACGCGCCTTTGAGCCAATGTCCGCCTGGCTTGTTAGTCCAATTCAAACGTGGCCCGCAGCGCAGTTGCCGCTGCATTGGACAACCCCTTTTGGGTAACCCAGTTAACGATATTTGCATTTGGCAGCTGTTGCTACTCGACTACACAATTGCTAATTTCTATAAATAAAATCACATCCGACGCACTCAACTGCAGCATTCAAATAACTTGTTTGAATACTAGAGTAAACATGCAAATACTCTGTAAAAGCTTCACATGGAATTTAAATAATTAAAGTGCATTTTATTTTTTATACTAGCTTTCTTATGCTTTCCCATTGTCTTTAACTAACTAGTTATGTCTTTCAAGAGGAATTAATCTGAGACTTAGTTTGTAACAATTTGTCGCATAGTGTTAAAAAGTCAAAATTTGAAAATATTTCTATTGATTTGATGTATCACATAATATTTTAATTATCTTGCATAACAGCATAAGCAATTACTCTCTTCCTCTCTTGTAAGGGCATACAAATTTCGTCATGCCAAATGTAACTATTTTCTTACAGAGTAGTTTTTGCTGTTTTTGTGTGATACTGCGCGACTGCCATAGATCATTTAACAAATTGCGAACAAAACTGCATTCAGACAGTTTGACTTGCATTTGTCGCTGTTGCTGGCGGCATTGCATCACTTTTAGCCATTTTTGTGGAACATGCCAAATGCGTAATACTTTTGGCATGCATGAGGTGTGAAATGGCGCTTACGTGTATTACTCTGTAAATATTATGAGTGAAATGTGATTGTTCCACTCCGAATGAGCAGGCTTCCTCCCACAATGCAGCTTTGACGTGCGTGTCGGTCATGCATACAAATACACATCTGGCAGATATATAGAATAGAATTCGAGAGCTTTGTAATTATGCAATTGGCATGCAAATGCCCAGGCAGGCTGTTAAACAATTGTACATGCATCATAAATAATAAGCCATAAACATTATTATGACTTTAATGCGTTTTCGTCACGGCGACAAGGTCAGCAACGCCGCTCACAAGAATCAATTGGGCAGCTCACGTAGGCTGTTAAGTTTTTCACGCGCTTCCGAAACATTTCACTTTTTTTTTTTTATTTTTTTAATGACATTGGCTTTATGATTATGAATATTGTCGTGTAGCTGTAGCGGCTTATTAAATTAGATTGCATAACACAGCTAGAATTGTAGGTGGCGCGCCCAAAATTTGTCGAGGCGTGAAATGTTTTGTAATCTTTGGGTGCCCACCATGAAGTCTGTTGTTTGCTGCTAAATCTGCGAATTGCATGAAGGTCGTTTGTAATTAGGCAGCCAGCTATGAAGTCAACTCTTAACGAATGCCCAAAAGGCATATAAATTTGCACAGCGCTCAGCGCTGACTCATCAGAAATGCTCATAAACAATTTGGAGGCCAGGAAAATTTGACTTTGACTGATGGATCATAAGCAATAGAAAGCCAAGTAGTCAATAAATTGCCATAAATCACAAACAGCACCGGCCAAATGTGTAGCAAAAGCTGTCAAAAGTGACACTTGCACGCCCCAATGCGTTGCCCGCATTGGCTTGCCAAGTTCGTGCCCTAAGTCTTTTGTTATGTGTGCCGATTCTTCAGCGTTTCAACGCTTCAACGCATCAACGCTTTGTCGCCTTGGCGCTTTGCTGCCAGTTGGAAAATTTGCATTTTGCAAAGTTTCCGCATTTTTGGCGCTGCACTTGGCTGCTCCAATTTGTCACAGTTCCAAGTGGGTTACAGTCCAAGTCCAGCATTTTGTGGCCAAAGAAACCCAAACGCGCTCGTGACATTCGGCCCCACAAGAGAGTGAAAGTTGCACGAAGAGAAACAACAACAATAACAACGACAGCAACAACAACAATATTGAATTAAATTCAGCTCAGCTTCGACATGGCCCAATGCAACTTGGCATAGCTACAATTGTTGTTGCTTTTTGTGTTTGTTGTTTTTGGCCATGTTCAATGTGCGATCGTGTTTTAATTTCGTGTTGTATAAAGCTTTTTTCATTGTCAGCGGCGTGCGGGCATGCAACTTGCATTGTTTGGCCAAGTTGGATGCTTCTTTCGGTGCCTGGCTAAAATGCTAAAACGTATTTCATAATTGCTGTGGGTTACTTAGTGGCGTCAATGTACATCTGAAGCTATGCAATGGTGTTTCATTTTTTTTTTCGTTTTACCTATTTAGGTTTTTGCTTTTGCCCACCAAAAGCCAAATTAATCAAAGTAATTGGCCAGCTCGGCCGGGGGTGGGGGCGTGGGCGTGGGCTGCTTTGCCGCTTGGTGTATGAGCTGCGTGTAAATGAACTTCATATGCATGCACGTATGAGTATCTCACAGATAACGCCATGTGGGAAAAGCATTTTGGCAGCACTTACAAGCTCCGCTCTGCTATTGCTATTGCTGTTGCTGTGGGCTGGGCGCCGAGCCGTGAATTGTGTCAGCAATGTTGCATTTTATGCAAAATGCTGCCGCGACAAATTCCAAAGCCTTTAATTAAAACGCCAAACTATTTGCTAGCCAAATGCAATGTGTGATAATGGATGTATTTTTTTTTTTATTTCTTTTTTTACTTTCCAAAGGGCCAACGACAGCGTGACTTTGGCATAGTTTTAATGGCTGTTCACTTTGATCATTCCCATTGTATTTGAGACTCATTTGTGATTGCGTGGGCTGCACCTTGGATATAACTTCTTGATAAACAAACCCAACAAAGCCCGGCAAACTGGCGACACTGTGGCACTGTGTGGGCACAGGGACACAGCATCGGTATAGTGGCACATTATCATAGCGCGTGGTTGTCTTGTTTGCACTCTAACAACTTCCAGTTGGCGCTGTCAGTTGTTCTAGCTGAAATATTTGAGACAGAAGTGTGACAAGGCGTGTGTCGCAGACGGCATAGTAATGAAAAATTATGCCCAAAGAAAATATGAAAATATGAAACAAGGTACAAAGTACATCTACAGCTTGTTGTGCTTTGTTTACAAAGTGAAAAATATTTTACTGATGTTTTGCCACCTCCATCTTACTGCGCGGCACTCTGACAGTATGAATGCATTTTGTTTTTCAAGATTTGAAGCTGTATACATTAAGTACCTTAGTTTATCAGTGTCTCAAACAGACATATTGCCATTAACTTTAGCTGAGGAATCTGTCTGAGGCCTAAACAAATCACATTGCCTGAGGTCGTCGTTTAACAGTCGCTGCTTTAAAGTTACAGTTTGAAGTCATAATCAAAGAAGGCTCTCAACACTGTAAATAGAGCATTGTATAGTCTATTAAGCCCAATTGTGAAGCTGACACTTACTGAAAGCATGTAACACCTACTTAGGTGCTAAATAAGAGCAGAGCATTGTTTTCATTTAAGCTGGGAAAAATACGCCACCGATAATAGATGCTCGCCATATATATATTTTCTAATTTTAACATTAAGTAAATACCATAAATTATCAATATTTGACAGCGCGCTGCATCGTAACAAATACCTTTTAATTATTCAAATTGTCCTTTGAAACCGGTAGCATTTTCTTCACACTTTTGACGATCTCAGCCATATTAGGTAGCAAAAAATAAACATCATTAAAGTGCGCCACAAATCACCCAAAAATGTCGACTCCATGCGCGTCATCTTCCCACATTACTCAGAAGGCCCGCAGTTCATGCATTCGAACGTAGCCATAAACATTTAAACAGCAGCTGTGGCTAATTTGTTTCGAAGCACCATTAAAATTTTGCAAATTGGCCACAAATATTGTGCAGCAAATTGAGTTAAGTGAGAAATTCCATTTATAGCTCAGGCGTGTGAACCAACTAATTAGAATTCAAATTTTGGGCGGCATTCCTTGGAATTTCTTTTACCCAGTTCACATTAGCCGCACTTTGGGCATTTAGGTCAGTTAATAAAATGAAATTGCAGCATCATTGTTACAAAAAAAAAAAATTAAAAATGTTGCTGTTATTTCTCGTGGGCTTTTTTGCTATTCATGAAATGCGATTTAATCAAAGTTCATTAGGGGCGTGCACAAAATTTATGGGCAAATAATTTATGCGTAAAATGCAAAACAAAATGGCCAAAAAAAAAAAAACATGTTCATTGATTTGCCCGCGAGCTGCTTTGGCGGCATGTTACATTTGAAATGATATTTAATAATATGTAATTGTGAAATGCAGAAATGAGAAATGAGCAAATTCAATCTGGTCTGGGCATCAACAGGTCCAGTTTTGGGAGAGCTTACATAATTGCTAGACCGAAACAGCGAACTTTTTTTTTTCAATTTATGGCTGTCACTCAAGCTGATTGCTTGTCTGTCTGTGCCGGCTGCTATCTCTCTCAAGGTCAGGTAAGTAATCCACAGTAAAAACAAATGCTACAGTTGTTAATTAATTCAGTTGCGCTAATTTTGCTGCCCTATTTCATATATACAGACGCACACATATAAATATGTATTTTTTTTGCTTTGCTTTGGCTTTTACAGCTGCTCATTTGCATTTTTAGTGCTTGTCTTGGACCTGTCTTGGACTTGTCTCGGACTTGTCTTGAACGCGTTACCAATTTACGCAATTGCTGCTGCAATTTATTTGATTTGTTACCTTTCAAGGGAAAGGTCTGCCCTGCCCACGTGCTGCCTGCCCACTACAGCTAAAACTTCGCACGCTATAAAATATCTTTAAACATACACAATACATCCATCTAAAAGCTACATAATCATCATCGCGTACTCATCATCATCATCATAATTATCAACATTGAATCTTCGTTGTCTTGGCGCTAGTTTTTTTTTTTAAGACGATGCCAGTGACCTCTGCCTTGTATTTCATATTGTTATTTCATTTTTCTTCACTCAATCTTTCTGTGCTGTGCATCTAACACGTTTACACAGTTCCGAGATCAATATCGGGGGATGCCCGAAGCCGCTGCTGCCTCATCATAAACGAAACATAAAACGAAAAAAAAAGTGAACAACCGAAAAATCTAATGCACGATTTTTGTTGAAATTTTCATGTTTTTCAGATTGATTTGTTGCCCCCTGCCTACACACACCTATTTGCCCGCTAACTGTTAAGAAATAACGTTTTGCCTATTCACTGAATTCTTTTTATATTCAAATTTAACTAGCCAACTCTAATATGGGTCAAAAGCTACAGGTTTGTCTATAGCGAAAAAAATTGTGTTAATCGTTTGTTTTGTTTTTTTTTTCCTAAACTTTTGCATATTTGTTGTATGAGTAGTACATATGTCCATAAATTATTCAAAAGTTTTGTATAAGCGTTAAGCACAACAAAAACAGGTGGCATTTTCGCATCAAGTGAGAAAATATATTGGCACATATTCTATGCTAAGCACGGCTCTAAAACATATTTTACAATGTTGAGTTGCCATTAATTTAACAAGATTTAACACTTGTTTCGAAGTTGAGGCAGCTTAGAATTGCTTTGCAACAAGTTTGTTGCTTAAGTCTTTCGTTTGACAGCTTACGAAAATTTGTTTAATTCCCAATTGCCAAATACAATTTGGTGTTAACTTTGTTAATTGCACAATTAGAAATAATAACGGAAATATACATAGACGTCAAAGTTTTGCAGAATTTCAGTAATTCAACCAATTAAAAATATGTCTCAAGTTGTTGCTAGTCGCAATTTCCCAGCTAACAATAAATCAACGTAAGTGCAACATTGCTCCTAAATCTTGCAACCGATTGCTGTTCGAAACAAAAGGCTTTGATAGATTTAGTGCTGTTGTTTGAATAGAAAATGAAATTGTGGGAACCATTTAAAAGTGTCATAAAATTAGCATTTTAAATGCCTAAAACTAAAGCTGTGATAAAACATGCTTAAATGTGCAACTTTTCGGGAATCAAAGCAGGCAACGAAATTGTATAGAGTTTTATTACAAAAGTAGGCCTTGCAGCTTATTTTTTGTACCTATTCTGAAACAATAGGCATTCGTGTTACAATATTTAAAGCAGACACATCTGCAGCGGTAATTTATACAGAAAAAAAATACACCAAAATTGATCAGATATAAAAATTATATACATATATTTTGGGTAAGAGCAAGCGTAATTTTACGTCTCTCGTTTAGATATTTAACAAGGTTAATTAGTTGTATAACAAACAGAAAGAATAGAAATAATGTCGGACGACTTTGCTCCCATAAAGTCCTCATTGAAGGATCCTTCTGTCTTGCCTCTCGAGATGCCAACTGCGCTGCCCGTTTGCCGGAAACCTCGTCCGGATCTCAACTCGCTGACAGTGCGCCAGTATCTGGATCAGACGGTTGCGCCCATTTTGCTGCACGGCCTACAGGCGCTGGCACGTGAGAGACCCACAGATCCCGTTAGCTATTTGGCAACATATTTGTTGAAGAACAAAAATCGATGCGAAGAGATCAATGCCGATGCAATGTAAATCGTTTTGTTGATAACTTTTACACACGCACACATAATGTATTTCAAGTTTTGTTAACTGACAAACGCTGATATTCGCTGGTTTTGATTGAACCGATTTCAACGTACACATTTTAGAGCTGTCTGCCCACTTGTCTAACAAACAATACAACCCAAACGTTACACTCACCAAATGTACGCTCTGCAGCCACATGATTTATTCGATGTTCCTTGTTACAGCTTACGACCGACGCACAACAATTAAAAATACACTTAGTTTACACAAATAAATATTAATTTGTCGCTGTATTTTACACGGTTGCTGCACCAAACGATTTGTTTTTGTTTAATTTTAAACAAAAGATAACAGTGCGTATACACGATTTTTGGCAGAGGCTTCTCTTGGTGCTGCTGCAACTGCCAGCCACATCACGCCAGAACGCGTTGAAGTCGAACGAAAAATTGCGCCTAAAGATGCGCCGATAATAGTCGAATTTCTGCCTTTTCGAATATAATTGGTTCCGCCGACGCCTGCACTTCCGATGCTCGTCCAACAATAATATATATATATATGGGTTGGTTGGCCCGATCTGTCAATGCTGTTTGCAGCGTCTCGCACGTCCGTTTACTCAGCTGGCTCGACTGCCACTAAAATCGCAGCGCGTTTAGTTGACGGTTTAAAAAACTTCAAATTCAAAACGCCAAACGTTTCGGCGCACTTCGTTTCACAGTTCGGTTCGTATCGGCTCGCCGGCGAATGCCACAAAGCGTAGCGGCTGACTACTGGGGCTGCCTGCAGCTAACTGAAGGTGGCACAGGTGAGGGGAGGGGAGGAGTGTCTAGGGCATGACGCTGTAAAACTGTCTGTTGTCATGGCTGTTAGAAGTAATCTACTTTATGAGCACTCTTGGACACTTTCAGACCGTAATCCGATTTCAGTTTCGGTACGCATTCTGACCACCCGCAACAGTCACGCGCCAAATGGATTGTGTCTAGGTTTATTTTCAATATAATTTATATAGATTCTATTTAAATATAGATTCCATTCACTGATATAATTATAAGTTAATTGCTGCACATGTTGCCGTGTTCTGTTACAAAGTTCAACATTTAGATTGCATGCTGTATTTAATTTTATTGATTTGATGCCACAAATTCAAGTGCAATACTCGAGACCTCGTTTGCTTTTAAATTTAGAAAGGGTTTATCTTGGGCTCAAGTTGCCTTGATATTTAAACTTTTGAAGTCATTTTGCTCTCTTTTAGCTTAAATTTTTGACAGGAGACGGTTAAGTTGAAGCTGGTTTTGAATGTATTGCAAAGCTCTTGATTGACGGGCAAACCTTAATTGAAAACCCTATGAAACAAATCGTGCACAGATCGGAATTTACTCAAAATATGTTCCAATTTATAAATCAATATAATCATATGAAAATATAGTTACCCAAAAATACAAGAGAATAAGGAATAAAATGAGAGGAAGATATATGGCTCAGTTGAGTATAATATTACACAAAGCTAATTAAAACTTAACATAATGAATTTATGAGAAGCGCATAATAGGGCAATATTTAGTACTAAATTTCTTGCATATTGCAAAAGGTAAGTAAACTGGGTCTGTGTCTGGTAAAGGTGAACATTCATACCTTTACACATATATGCACATACATTTTAGTATTGGCCGGCAATCTGTTTCAGTATTTGTGAGTTTTGAACCAAACATCAGCCCTTTTATTTGGAACCCACGTTTGCACCCACCGGATTTTGGTGAATCGATGAATCACATTTAACATAGAACTTAACTCTCAATTTTTCAGCAAGCGAGATGAGTGTACCGAAAACCTGGAAGTGCGTGTTCATAACTCATCTATCTTACGTTATTTCTTAAAAAAGAGGAAGTGAAATAGAATTGTAAACAACAAAAAAAGGATCCTTCAATTGCATTCCTTTTATTTTCCTCTGCCCCTCTCAGGCAGCAGTTTTACATAGATGATTATGATTACAGTGCATTATTTAATGCAAACTTGATATAAACAATATTTATAAAAATAAGATAAAAACAAACACATTTTTGAATTTTACAAATCAATAAACAACTCACATTTGAGTCAGCGGCATTAATTCGCTATAAAAATAGATAAAATTATGATATAAATAATCCATTAAGGAATATGGCGCCCACATGTGTCATAAAACTACGGCCACATAAGAAACATATATCTGTGTTATGTGTATAGCCACAATCAGGCATTGCCTTGTGGCTTGATTTAATTAAAAAATCAAAATCGTTGTAATTATTTGTCTGCAGAAAAAGATCTCTCGGCTCAAATAACAACTTGAGCTCTTAAGCTCCAAAGTGGAGTTTGCAAATTGAGCATAGTTGATTTTGGCGCCAGTGCGTTTATTGTTGTTGGAACTGTTATTGCTGTTGCTGTTGTTATTGTTGTTATTGTTGGCTCTGGAGTGCGTGGGTGACTGACAGTCGAAGTCGCTGTCGCTGTCGCTGTCTAATGGAGCGACGCATTTCAAGGCTGTCGATCGGTTCAACTTGTTGCCGCTGGCTGGCGCTTGAGTTGCCACCAATTTCATATGGATACAGACTACGAATCGACTCGTGGCTAACTGCGCCTTTAATGCTTGCAATATTGTGGGCGCTGCTAACAGTGACGTCACACATTGCCTTTGCCATGATATCATTTTTCTCCACACTAAATCACACGGAAAAAACCTAAACATTTAATAAATCTAAGGCTATGCGCTGCTCACAGCCCGAAATATATTTGCAATTCGCTTCAATAAACTAACGAAGTTTATCTTATTAGCATGCAGCTCGCAGACGCGCGTACCTCAGTGCGTATGAGCAACAACCAAAATAAAAGGCAATGCGGAACAAATTCGAGTAGTTGGTTTATTTATGCGTTACAAGCGAAACATAATTTAAATATCTAACATGACGCATACGACATGCTGTCCAAAAGTGTCACTCAGCTGGTTACGCCCCCAAGCTCCCGCCGTCCATGACATTGCTGTGCGTTTGACAATTGAAATGAAATTGATCGAAACGCGATTAGCAAAATTAATACAAAGTAACAACAACAGAAACAACTGACCAACTATGAAGTATTATAAATGTTATCGTATTTGCGCATTGTATAATCCATGTGCGTGCACTTATGGCGCACACTGTACACAAACGCACAGAGGAAATAAAACGCTTACGGCCAAGCTGTTCAATGTAACACGGGACGACAACGTTTCCAATTGGACTGACGCTTTGATTTCTGCATATCGATTCGGCAAATTTGTCAATTTGTAATCTATTTGTTTAAACTTTCCATACACTTGCTGATACCCTAAAAGATACCAAGAGGTTATACCTAATCTCAGCATCGAATCGCTAAAAAAAAAACAAGTGGAAATCTACACAGAATTAATAATGGAAGCAATCGAGACTTTTTCTGATGAGATAGAGATTAAATGTGTTCACAGAACGATGGGTTTTCAATCTATACCAGTTATTAATGTGTTTCAGACTGGATCTCAGCCATTTGCAGATTATATATAAAATACAAATTTTAAAGGGTATTAAAGCTACAGCATTGTCTCGGAAGAAAGTATGGTTCACATATAGTTTTTCAATATTATTCCAGCAAAGTCACGAACTGTTCACGCGATCTGACTTTGACAGCTTTGTTGTTTTATTTTTATGTAAGCTTCGTTGTAGTGCATAAGATAATAATAGTGTTATGTCAACTGAAAGGTGCAGGTGGCAAATCAATCGAGACTGCCTCAAATCCAGGGCATTAATATGACCTCATGCAGCTAATCCAAAAAGCAATTTGGGCTGTGAAAGTTGTGCCCCACAAAAAATAGAGCCAAAATCTCTCGCACCCACGCATGAACAGAACCAACTTATAACGAGCATTAAAAAATCGCCAACGCTCCAGAATTTGATGCAAAACTACCTTTGGCTAACAGACTAACAGTTAGTAGAAATAGGCAAAAATAATAAATAAATAAATTAATCATGGAGAAAAAAGAAAAAACAGCATGACCTACGCTAATAGAAAAAGCAAAAGAACAAAAAAATAGTTTAGAAAATTCAGACTAATTTTAGCAGTTGCGACATCAGCGAAGCATCGCAACAACAAAAGTTCGCTGAACTGCACAAAGGCGGCAGCACAAGATATAATATGTAATAACAAAAAAAAAAAAAAGGTTAAGAAAGCAACAACAACAACAGCAAAAAGAAGACAAAGCCAAACTTCATTAGTTGGTTCTCGCATCATCAGCTAACTTGGGCAAAAAGAAAGCAGCTGATGATTTTGGCCACAAAAAATGCACACAAATCAACGTTCGAATTGTTGTTGAACCAAAGCAAAAGATCTACAAAGAAGCTGCTGAAGAAGAAGCAGAAGAAGCGTAGCCAAATTCCAAGTTAAAAATTCGAGCTATCGAAAACAAATTGACTTTTTATTGACAGTGACAACAATTAATTATATTTTAATATGCCTGCAACCGACAGCCCGGACGGAGATAAAATCCCAGACTCTGGACTCCGACTTGACTCTGGCTCAGATTGGCTCGGACACCTCAGTGCCGCTGAGCATGGCCGACAGCTTATTAGTTTATAGTGTCAACAATGCGGCTTAAAGACCATTGAAGAGGCGGCGAGAGGACAGCGACGAAGAAAGGTCGTCGCAGCTGCCGAAAGTCATCGAACTTTCTCCATGTTCCCTTTGTTTCGGCTAATTTCTATATTATGTTACAGGTGTTGTCAGCCACACAATAATTAATTATGATTTGGCAGACGCCTGAACCGAGCCAACAAATGATGCAGTTGCCTATCAGTTGGCATCTCGAGCTGTAAATTGGTTGGCATTAGCTTAATTCACAAAGGTTGACCAGCATTTTTAGTCAGAACAATGGGTAACACTTAGCCAACTTTTAAATACATATTTTAGCAAGTACAATTGTGTAATTGGACAAAAGACTTTATTTAAATTTTGTTATTTCTAATTACATATGAGAAGAACTTTAAACAATCGCGTGTCTCAACGTTAATCAGAAATTCCCAAAAGCGCAGAATTGCTTCTTTTTTTTTTTGTTTTTGTTTCGGCTGACTGATGCGAATAGAATAGAATGGTTTTGGGATAGATACTTTCAAAAGCTGCGCTGTAATTAATAGCAGCTTACGACTCAGTCGCAAATTAGCCAAATGACATAGCGCCCCAAGAACTCAAATTTGTCGTTGTTCTTGGCCTGAAGTTGCCAACTAACTGCGTAGGAGTTCTTGACTCAAACCGCGCCAACTGTGTGGGCTGCATAGAACTGACCAGCAATTTAAATCGATCCTGTTACAATTTGTGTCAAACCAGACAAAACAAGTGAAAAACTCTAGTCGGAAGTACCCGACTATGGTATACCTTGCAACCTTTTCTACCAACACCTAATGCAGCACATGTCAAAAAGTATTTATTTTTGAACGCGGCTGATTATAGATTATCGGAAATAAGATCGTACTGTATGGGCACTAGGAGGACCTGAGAATGGACGGGTAGACGGTCGAACGTAAGGACAGATGGACGAACGGACGGATAGACGGTCGAACGGACGGACAAATGGACGGATGGACGAACGGACGGATAGATGGACCAACGGACGGACGGATAGATGAAGCAACGGACGGACGAATAGATGGACGAACGGACGGACGAAGGGATAGATGGACGAACGGACGGATAGATGGACCAACGGACGGACGGATAGATGGAGCAACGGACGGACGAATAGATGGACGAACGGACGGAAAGATGGACGAACGGACGGATAGATAGACGAACGGACGGACAGATGGACGAACGGACGGACAGATGGACGAACGGACGGATAGATGGACGAACGGACGGATAGATGGACGAACGGACGGATAGATGGACGAGTGGACAGACGGACATAGCTAAAATGACACGAAAATTGATGCTTATCAAGAATACATATACTTTCTGCCTGTTACATATATTTGCACAAAAAGATGTAAATGTTTTCAAGTCGGGAGTGCCCGATTAGGATATACCCTGTTCCCAACTTCCTCTCGTACATACATACATCAAAAACAAAAACACAAACAAGAATACACCCTCAGTAAGCTGCGATATGGTATTTCTCTTATGATGTCATGCGTCATGGAGAATGCGCTTTTGATGCCGACCAAGAATATTTATAATGTTTTTGGATTGGAGAAGCCAAGTTCAGCCTTTATACTTCATTTGCACTTAGCCACAACAAATCCCTTTTAGCCATTTAAGACATATTTCCTGCTCTAAAAATATCAAGCAGCAAGATGTCCAAATTTGGCCAGACCCTTTTATCTATATTTCACCTTTATAAAAGATATTATATTAGCATCGGAATATATACACATCAGAAATGAGAAAAAAGTGAATATGTCGTTAGGTAGGGTATTGTTTGGGCGTCTTGCTTAATTGCGAACTTTTTGCTTGCTTCCGCTCGATAGAAGGCGTGTGAGCACATTGACTTTGCCATTCAAGTGGGCGGTAAGTACTCGTTTATGCCATTGTTTATGTCATATAATTCCAGAACTTGTTTCTTATTGGAGATTAAGAATAGAAATACATAACAGCGACCTACCTTGCGAGGGACAGCTGCTGTTGTTTAAAATGTACACTAGGCTATGCTTAATTTAAATGATTCGATGTCTTGGCGCTCTCCTGTCGTATGGCATTGATTAGCTCATAGTTCACCAGAAATGTAAAGCGCAGTCCGGAGATTTCCACAGTGCAATTGTGGGCCAGTCGTGTCTTGTTTCCATTCAGCAGCGGAATGCCATCAATGAAGATAGCGCGCTTGCCTTCATTGGCAATGAAAAAGTCGCCATTACTGCGCATCTTAATGGTGCCTTGGCGACGCGAAATCTTTGCAGCGGGTCCCTCCAAGGACAGATCAACGTCCACACCGCACTCCTTGGCCTCACGACCAAATGTTATCTCCTTGGAGCGCATTAGATAACGCACCAGGCGTCCGCAAAGGCAGGCCAGCGTTTGATTATCAAATTCGCTGGCCGCCGTGGGTCCCAAAACTGAATCAACCAGCACACCCCAACGTGACAGCTCGTTCTCCAGCAGACGTATATCGCGCTTGTTGCGGCGGTCGGCCAGCGTCAATTCCATTTCCAGTGCCTCATCGCGCGGCTCGTGCAAATCCTGATCAAAAAGCTGATCCTCTGCATCTGAAAAGCTGAGTGGCTGATCCGAACCCTGCAGCGGCTTGACCGTTTGATCCGGCAGCAGGCAGTACTGCTTAAGCAGCAGCCAGTGATTATGCAACGATTTAGAAGTACGTGCACAATAGAAAATGCCGGCGTTCTTATCAAGCAACTCCTGGAACTGCTCCAGTTTTGGCGTCTCCGTCTGTTTGAGGTTGAACACGTTCAAGCATATGCAGCATACAGGAAAGTTGAGTACTTACACTCTTAATGGTTCCCAGTAGGTCTTCCTCCTGCACGCTGTAAAGCGCCTTGCGCTGTACAGACTCCACCATCTCTGGATGCAGATTACGCATGGCGGACACCGCAATCCGCGACACGGCTGGTTCGTACAGCAGGGCATACCAGCGCTGCTGCAGCTCCTGCAGGGTAAATTTGCAGGAGAACTTTACGCCGCGATGAATCATGCGTAGATCATTTGTTTGCTGTATGCCAATAACAAGCGCCAGGTCATCAATTGGCTTCCAGCGACCCAAATCCTTGGTAGCCATCTGTGCTAGCGGACGGCCATTGCGTCGAGGCTTTTTGTTGCTTGCTGGACGCGAGGGCCGCGGACGACGTTCAGTGGCTGGAGCACGCTCCATAACAGGTTTTGGCTTTGGTTGCGGTTGCTGCACGGGAGTGCTAATTGTGGGCACCGGCAACGTGGGCGCTGCTGGCGTTAAAGGCGTCGCAGGAGTTGCAGCAGTGACTAAAGTCGGGGTGCCAGGTAAGGTTTCCACTGCTGCACCTGGAGTCTGAGGCGTTTCTGTTGCTGTAACAGCAACTACTGTTGGAGAGGGCGATTGCAGTAAAGTTGATGTCGTCACAATTCCAGGAAGGTTTTGCGAAGTTGTGCGCGGTCGATTGGAGCGGTTAGCATCAGCACCGCCGCGACTCGTTGGTATTGTAAGATTGTATTCCACAATTTCGTCGTCGAAGCGTTTTCGTTTGATTGTACGCGAGGAACTATCCGGCGAATGGGGTTATAAAACAGTTTACAGTTAACTTAAAATGTCAAACTCACCTTCGACGTTTTGCTGCGTCGTTTTGTAGCAACTCTATCGGCAAATTGTGAATAGGAGTTTTACTCGAAGGCGTTGTTGTTGTTGCAGTCGATATTGTTGGTGTTGCTGGGGCTGCGCAAGTGTTGACAGATGTCGATGACACACTGACAGTGGCAGGGACGTCTACTGCGTGCGAAGCAACTACAGGCGCCATGGTGGTTTGAACACTTGCAGATGCTGCACTATTTGTTATTGTTACATGTGATTGCGTGCTTTCCATAGCTATTTTATGCAATATTTCTTATTTTTCTTTTGCGACGCACAAAGTATTGGTAACGCTGCGACAAATCGATATACATAAACTATTCGATAAGTCACAATCATCGTGTCACGACGTTCTGTGTGGCGGCCGCACCGATTAATATTATTATTGTGTGCTTAACATGAATACTCCTCTTTAACAGAATTCATTTAACATTGATGTTAACTTAAAGTCAACTTAGACAATGCAAAGCATTTCTTATTTCTTAATTTTAAATTTCTCTATAATTCACGTTCTCGCTGTCGTATTTTAAATAATCGTAACAATGGTTATCTCAAATTTGGTTTCTGTTATTTGCTGCATAACTATCGATATGTGTCAGAAGATAAGTAAAAAGTGTGCCCAGCGTACATAGAGTTTATGCATCAGCCCTCAGATTGCTAACAAAGTGCTGATGTGAAACTTTGTAATAAGATAATGATGTGATGCCTATTCTTAAGAATGCGCTACATTAATGAATGCGGAACGGCATTACAGAATTGCTAACAACTCGCTAAAGCTTTGCCAAACTCAACAAAACTATGAGGTAAGCCCAAAACGCAAATACAGTGACGAATGTGATGACTAATCGATTGCGCCTGCAGTGGACACTACGCGGAGTCGGAATCTTCGCAGTCCGAGAGCAAAATGGACATCTCGGAGACGCCCACGGACTCGACAGGCGTTTCACCGCTGGCTGATGAGCGAGCCAATGCCACGATGCCAAACAAAGCAACCCCCGACTCGCAGCAAACGATCGAGGATGAGCGTGAGAATAACGAAAACAAAACCTTGTCAACGCTGGATAACCGAATATTACGTCCGGAGTTACTGCTGCCAGTCGAAACAATGCCACAACGTCAAATAACGGAAAGCACGCTCACGTTGGCAAATAGCCATCCACTTATGTCGCCCACAAACACGGACTCCGATTCGGAGCCATTTCTGGGCAAGTGCAAGAATTTTCCCGACGTTGTGCCGCGCACGGAGCAGACTGCAACTGAAGCTGTGCGGAACACAATGAACCAACAAAACAATATGCGGGTGAAACCACACGACGCCAAGGTCAGCTTGCTGCGGGCGAATAGCCCTGATCTGCTGAGCAGCGAATCGGATGCGGATGTGTCACAGTATTTGGCTGCTGTGGAGTCAAATTTTCAGTCGGTTTCGCTGCTGCCGAACGCAAACAACAAAGCGTCGCGCAAAACAAAACGCTCGATGGTAGCTGGTGGTGAGGACATATCCAGCTTGGATTCCATATCAAATCATAGTTTTGACGATGACGAAGACATCGAGCATAATTTGGCATCGCTGAGCCCATCCAGTTCCCTGATTGATGGCCTGGATGGCGAGGACGATGATGACGACGAATGCGAGGGTCCCGAGTTGTTGCCCGACAACGATGACGACCTGGACGATTTTGGCATGACCACTACACCCACACCGCATGCCTCCGCAGCAACAGCAGCTACAGTAGCAGCCTCCCCAGAGCTACCACAGTATACGGCGGATGAGGAACGACGCGATTCACGCAATTGGCAAAAAATTACGCTGCCTGATGGACGCACGCGCGAGATTGACATGCGTGTCATTGAACCCTACAAACGTGTGCTTTCTCATGGCGGTTATCTGAAGGCCGGTGGACAGAATGCCATTGTCATATTCTGCGCTTGCCATTTGCCAGACAGATCCCGTGCCGATTATAGCTATGTCATGGACAATCTTTTTCTGTATGTGGTCAAGACGCTCGAACAGCTGGTCACAGATGACTATGTGCTCATTTATTTGCATGGCGGGTCTAACAGGCGAAATGTGCCGCCCTTTCCTTGGCTCAAGCGGTAAGCGCTACAAATGGCTTCTATTTTAAAAACTATAAACTGACCATTTACTTTTTAGTTGCTATCAACTGCTGGATCGTCGCTTGCGCAAGAGCCTGAAGCATATGTATTTGGTGCATCCCACTTTTTGGATAAAATCCCTGGTTTGGATGGCGCGTCCATTTGTCAGGTATAAGCTTTGCCAGCTATCTATCTATTACGTGTCTTTAACTTATGTCAATTTATCTACAAACAGCACAAAATTCTGGCGTAAGCTCGTTTATGTTAAATCTCTGGATGAACTGGGTCTGCATGTGATTGTTGAGAAGGCAGCCATACCGGAGAAGGTTAAGCAATATGATGCCAAGCGACATTGAGCTGCACACTCGTACCACTAAGTTATTGGGTAACTGCTAGCTCACGCTTGATTCACTCGCAACGCAACATTCATACACGCTCGCATTTTTGTTTCTGCATTCCTTGTTAGGTCTACTTTAATTAATATTGCTCTCAGTTTTTTTTTTATTTATTTGAACTCTTCACTATGCTTTAATTTAAGATCTCAATCTATGTGATACTTTATTTATGCCTTCTCAATCCATGTACTTTGAACCGCTATGTGCTATGTAATGTAATTGGCGGCGCTCAGCAAACATCGAACAAGTTTTTGATTGCTTTTACCAGCAGCAGTAAAACTCACATATGAAGTATGTAGTACTAACCAACACAGACAGACGTAATCCATGTAGTTATAGCAGACCACAAACGCATATTTATAGATAATCATGATCATGTAGCTTCCGCTTTAGTTCCATATATACATATACACATAACTAATCGTACAATCTACAAAACATATACATATTTTAAGCCTGGTTTTTTAAAATGTTAACAAGTAAATAAGCAACTTGAAACCACCAGACTTCCGTACATGTTACCTTCTTTGTCGTAGCAAAATACTATAAAATATTACGAAAGAAAAACCCCAACTCAACTGAATTTAAAGTTAAGCGAGTTTATAATTGAAAATATTTAGCTGAATTTTTTGTGTGAAGCTTTTGCATCGATTGCATTGTATACTCAAATCGTTATCAATCGAAAGCACCAAAACACCGACCACTAAGAGATCCCATGCCAGTCACTACTCACCCCCTATCCAAAAAATTGATGTTTAGCCTGTAAGTGAACTAGTGACCATTGTATTAAAAGAAAAATAATATTTGATATTTAACTCTACAATCTCACATACACATACACGAAAATATGAGCGTAGTGGTGTAATTAGTTAAGCATGTAACCGATTGATATTAAGGAGCGATCTTTTGTTGGTTTCCTTATTGCTTCAACGATAATAAAAAATGCAAAACACGATTTTATATTGATTTAAATGTCTATAAAATAAACATGTAATATGCTAACAATTACGAATAGCTGCTTTGATCGCAATCCCACAAGTCCTGATCCTCGTGGAACTGTATAAGTACCAGCTCATAGGTGACTATAGTGCCAGCCACCTGTTATCATCGGAAAATATATATAGCGAAAATAATATTTATAATTCTCGTTTGACACTCACACTGAGCACCAGTTTGCGTGTCAGATGAAAGAACTTCATGCCACTTAGAGCCACCATATCGCTGCTAATCTCTTCGGCGAAGCGTTTAACTTCCGGGCACCATGAATCCTTGGGCACGCAGCGCAAATAACGCAGTGAGAGACGCGACTCATCGTGCACGCTGGCTGCATACAAGGATACAGCCAAAGTGCGCCCAATTAGATATATGAGCGAGAAGTAAAAGTAGACCGAATGAGCAACCGAAGGCATGGTGCTGTAGAGCAATTAGGTTACAATTCTAGCATATCACGAGAGAAATCAAATACTCGTAGTAGGTTTTTATGGCTTTAAAGTGCTTGTGCTGGAGAGTGTAATAGTAAAGTATGCAACAGAAAAGTTCTCCATACAATAACCCATTTGGTTCGTTCCTACGACTATTGCATACAAGTCCTTCAGTTAAATACTTTCAGCGAAATACTTTTTGCAAAAGCTTCATCTCTTCTCTCGATGGATTCACCCTATAGAACTATTTAATATACAGTATTGACAAAATGATAATTAATTAATCAACAAAGAAATTTTTCATGCAAGAACTTAACTTCTTTGCATTCATTCCTATAGCAGCTATCCAAAACAGTCGCCCGATACGCTCGGTTCCGACATGTGTAATGCCTGCAACAGAAAAACGAACCTATGAAAAGCTTGCTGACGATGGACCTTACACTTAAAGAGACTATTTTGTATATCAGACAGACGGACATGGCTATATCGACTTAATTTATGCTGGCAAAATTATAATTCTTTAGAAATGTGTGCTTCTAAGTGCCAATAGTCAACTCTCTACAAGGGTATAAAAATGCATATACATACTTGAGACTTCGCAGCAGCTGCACACATATAAAGTAAAGATTGTTGGAGAAAGATACCATAGTTATAAGAGAAATTGCGTTGTCCATGTTGCCGCACAACGTGCATATATTTCGATATTGTACTCGCCTCTCCGACCAGTAAGAAGGAGCCATATGCTAAAATAAAGTAGTTAAAGAAATGTACAGACATGTTTTGGAAATGAAATCCTTACTCACCATGCCTTTGAACTTTAGCAAATTGTCATTTAGCTGACGGAATTTGGATGCCAACCCGATGCTGACTATCATGACTAAAATATCCATATAGTTCCATATAAATGTGGAGTAAACATTTTGCAATTTGCCCCACAGCGCCAACGGCGTGGAGTAGTCAAAAATGTAGAAAATCTCATCGTTGGTCAGCAGAAAGAAGTTTCTTATGGGATCATCAGTTTTATTGCAATATGAAGCATAATTTATCGCCGAAATCATGCTCAGCAAATGTTCCGCTGTACAGGATGAATAGACAACACATTAATTGCAAGTTAAGGTTGACTTAGGAATCCACTTACCAAAGGACAACATCATGCCCACAAACATGACCATTTTGATGGAATGCGCCATGCGCTGTTTCTCACGCTGCGTCCGATATTGCGGCAGGTCCTGTTCGATTTCGTCCCAGTGCATCATCAATTCCGGCCACTTTCGTGCCAAGTTGAGAGCCGTACCGCAGACCAAACAGATGCAGCTCTTGAAGATCAAGGGCCGGACGTTGTTAAAAGTAATGGACCCGTTTAACACTTTGTAAATGGTTAAGCTAAGATTTATCAGCATGGATACGATGAACAGCAGGCAGCAGCAGGTGCGCACATTGCGCCACGAAAAGCTCAGGCTGCTTGGATGCTTGGCCGTAACGCCACGCACCGGCATCATGGCAAACCATTGAGCAGTCAGAAGAATCGCGCCGACTGCCTCATGGAAACTTCCATTGTACATGAATTGTTCGCGCCGCTTGTAGCTCAGTTCTAGACATGAATAGTTTCATTAATACATTTGCTCAACTTATCGTATAGTATATAGTATAGTATAGTATACCCTTTCCGCTGTTTTCGCCATATTCAGTTTGTAGACGCTTTACGTAATCCGCATCGGGAGTTTGCTGAAATGTTCGCTTACGAGCACTAGATAATATTTGATAATATTAATTCTTTTCATCATAGTTTTTAGATATATACCTCTCACAAATTATGTCCAATTTACGCAAAAGCGGCGACTTCTTTAGTTTTTTCCAGCGACGGAATTTGAGCTCTAGTTTGGGCAGGAACCTCATTTTCGGACCACTGCCAAATCGCAACTGAGTTTAAGGACTGAAAGTCAAACTTTGCAGCGCTTGTCCTGACATTAAAAACGCCTGTTGTTTTGCACTAATGTATAATTGATAGTTTAACGTGACATTTGCGAATAAAACGAATAATTGTGGGACTTTGGTTGGGCTCGAGAGCTTAGTTCTCGTAGCAGTCATTAACTTTGTCCTCCTTGTTGAACTGCAGCAAAATCAGCTCATAGGTTACTATAGTGCCAGCCACCTGCGCCGTTGTTATTATAAATAGAAATTTATATGGCATAAATAGTTTAGATAGCATCATTAATTATAGAGACCCTACCGCTATGACCACGCCACGTGTAAGCCGAAAGAATTTCATGCCAGTTAAGGCCACCTGATCCATGTACACTTCCTCCGAAAAGCGCTTGAGCTGTAATTCAGAATTTGATTAAGGAGCGCGTTTAATCAGGGTCCAATAAAAATGTTCGGTTTGGCATATGTTTTTAAAATGTAAATGTACTGTAAATGTTGTCATAAACAAGTCTCTTCAAATATGGTTAGATAAATCCAATGCTTAGAACTAACTCTCCCTTAAGAGCTTCTTATATGAAACCAAACCATTTAAAAAAATATTTTTCCGGTTCCGGCCTCCCTGTTTTCTTGGCAACTGTTTTGGTTTAAAGTAATGTTCATATAGACAAAAAAAACTGGAGTCCCGGGCTTTAGCCAGTTCGATTTAAGCCTTGTTTCTTATATTTATTGTTAACCCCGATACCTCACTGGTCCAGAACTGCCTGGGTACCAGATGAAAGATGCGCAATGGACGCTTGGATTCATCATTAACGCTGGCGCTATAAAGCGAGAGTATTAAAGTGCGACATAGTAAATAGCCCAGCGAGAACCAAAAGTATACCGTATGCGATGCAGAGGGCTTTTTCCTATATCAAACACAAAATCATATAAATATTTTCGATAGTTATCCATATTTCAGACTTACTGCAGACTCTTTAAGATCTTTCCGCATATAAAGTAGAGATTATTGCTGAAGCATAAGAGTGTTATAATGGATATAGCATCATCCAGAACTGAACAGAGTTTACAAAGATTGCGAAAATTAATGCGGCACTGAATCCAATATTCAACGGTAGTGGGCTGAAAGGAAAAAAGACAAGTTGAATCTCCACTTTCTATGCTGAAATATTCTGTCTTACCAATCTGGCTTCCCTGAGCATATAGTCGTTTAGCTGACGGAAACGTGCCGCTAGAGAAACGCTGACGGCCATTACGAATATATCATTGAAGCTCCAGGCAAAGGTGGCCAGCACATTGATCACTTTTCCAACTAAGCCCAGAAATGCAGTGTAGTCGACAAATGTGAAAAACATTGAAAGATTTATAAATAAATAGCTGTTTATGGGCTGATTCGGCAGCACAGGACAGGCATTCACATAATAAATGCTGGACAGCATGCTCAAAATATGCTCCACTGCAAAAAGAAAGAGTTTGAAAAATTGAATTAATAAGTATATTGCAACTACGCACCCAGCGAGCACATCATGGCTATCATTATAATCATTCTGATATGAAAGGCCAATGCAGAGCGTTCTTTCTCTGTATGCAATTTAGGCAGCTGTGACTCCACCATCTGCCACTCCAAGGCAACTGCTGGCCATTTGGTGGCCAGCTGAAAGAAAGCCACAGAGATAGCGAATATAGAGCCATAGAAGATTAAAGTTTCCACCGAGTCAAAATCGAAATTGATACGCATGACAAAGAGCGCCATGAAGCCAGACACAATACCAAAGGCTACGATGACGATCATCGAATAACAAGAGCGAAAGCTCAACCAGCTAAAACTCAAATCCTCCGCATGCTTTGAAGTTATGCCGCGCACAGGCATTAGAGCAAAAACTTGGGCAATGATCAATACTGTAAAACACAGTTGAAAATATTAAAGAGAAAGATTAGTTAATATAATAGAACTCCTTTCAGTGCTTAAAATCGGTTGAGCATCAAGGTTTACGCATCCTAAAGGGAACTCCTCCTAATTATTTCGATAGTTACCTGGCTTGATGGCCTCCAAAAATGAACCGTTGTGCACATAATCGTCTCGATTGGCGCGTTGCAGGACTTCTTTGACCTTACGTTGATGTAGTTTATTTGCATTTGGCCTGCGTCTGATCCAGCAAACACGGGATTTATGCTTAAAACCGGCATTGGATTCTATACCATTTATATTTGTGCTATAAACAGTCCTTAAGCCAAAGGTTTTTATTTATAACATTTGGACTTACTCGCAGTCAACGCGTGCCGCACGCCAAAAATTGATGAGGGCCACGCTTTTGCGCCGTCTTGTCGCATCACCTATGGTCCTCGCCATGTCCCATGCCCAACTGCTGCAGTTTTTTAAATTTTTTGTTTACATTGCGATTAGTCAAAGCAAAAAACTGAAAGGTGGGGTTCTCTTTAATGCCAGCCCTGCCAATTGAATATCTGTTTTGCTTATCTGTTTACAATCTTTGTGCAAATTGCAGCTCGCTCGCCGACAGCTTTATAAAATATGCAATAGGATTAAGTGCGGACCTATGAATAAAAAATGCTCTTGGAGGCACCAGCGCCGCGACTACATATGCTCTTCTGCACCTCAGAGCCGCTCATTTGATTGATTAGCACCAGCTCATAGACCATCAAAGTGGCAGCCATCTGTAAGAACAGAAGAATAATGGATAAGACAAATCTTTGGTCATAAAAATACTATAGCTTACAGAAAATATTAGGCGCCTGGTCACAAAGAAGTATCCTTTTCCGCTCAGGGCAAATGTATTGGTCAATATAACTTCCTGTATGCGCCACAGCTCCAGACACCAATATTCTGTTGGTATCTCAAAGAGTGTATATGATATTTCCTGGGCTTCCTGTGGTATGGCAGAGGCAGCAAACATCATATTTAAGACTCGCGTTATAACGTAGATCAGACAGAACCAGAAGTACAACTCATCCATAAAGCTGCCCCTGGCCCTGGAAAGAATAAAAAGAATAAGTTTATATGATCTTAACATGCAAACTGCAGAAATTACTTAAAGCTATGATAGATTTGCACACACACGAAGTACATATTGTGTGCACAGGCCAAGATAACTAGTCCAGAGAGCTCCTTATCGTACAGTTTGAGCAAATCACATAGATCCAGCAAATCATAGCGAACCTGCTCCCAGAACTCGCTGGACATATGTTTCCCGGCATGTTGACGTATGCGCCAGTGCATCTGCTGGAAGCGCAGCTGCAGACTACGACTGATCAGTATCAAAAATATATCCACAAAATTCCAAACAAAAGTCATGGCCAGTGTGGTCCATTCAATAAAAAGCGCTTGTGGCACATTGAAGTGGAAAACCGAGAAGAGCTCCTGACGCTCCCTCTCGAAATAATTCATCCAAAAGTCCACGTCCAGCTTGCACTCGTGTATTTGTTGGTAATTACTGTACAGAGCACTACCAACATACGTGGAGTGCTCGCAGAGTGCGGCCACCAGCAAGCCCACGCCCCAAAGGCGCAGGCGTCGTCCAAATTGCCGGCCCAAATGGCAATCGTAACCAGGCTGCAGAAAAACCTGCTCACATTGTGCTGTCCGTCGGATGAGATGCGGCCAGCGGCGCGAGAGGGAAAGGAAAACGCCCAAGCACGCAATGCAAATAACGCTAAAGCTAAGCGAGCCTGACGGAGAGTATAATTGTTAAACGGACTCCCACTAATACGAACAGAATTTGTCTTACCGATGGTGTAGATTTTAAGGCCATGATCGAGGACCACTTTGGATGAGAGGATACAGTCCAAAATGGCAAAGGCCAATATGACAATGCTTAGAAAAAAGGACGGAGTAAGCCAGCGAAAACGCACATTCTCAGCTGGAGAACAGGGCCAGACGCCGGAAACGGGCAGCACGCCAAGAAATTGTGATAGAATCAGAACTGGGAAAATTGATTAGATTTATATAACTTGAATACTTTTATATTATTATTTTATTAGTTTAAGCAGGGTTTCGAGTCCAGGTCTAAATTTGGTGATTAACTATATTCTTTACTTAAAACAATATCAATAATTAGAACAATAACAATAAAAAAAATGTCTGCTTGAATCTCAGATCAAATAACAATACTCAATGTTTATTTAACTACATTTAACCTAACCATTAATTATATAGTTTATATAAGTGGGTAATTAATGGGGTAAACTTACAAGGCCCAATGGCGTGCTGGAGCGTATTTTTATTGCAGCTCTGTCGTTTCTGCTTCATTTGTTGGCTGTTTACTGGCAAATGGGCATGCGAAAAGAATTCTTTCAGTTCAACGGTGATTGCAATCGACGAGCGAATGTGTACAACAGGGCGTATGTTGGAAATTTATTAACGTGTTTGCCATTAAGATCTGAATGGTTGGGCATGACATTTGAAAGTGCTTTAGAGTTTATCAACGTAAATCTTTTCGTAGTTTTTCACAGCAAAGAAAATGAACAAGTCATTAAGAAAGATACTGAATCATATCAGGGTTTCCTACGGGGCTTATAGCAGAAAATAATTTATGTATTTGTAGTTAAGTAAGACAAATCTCGTAGTAGGTTTCTTGGCAAATGAGATAAAACAGGATCCTGGGTTCTGATATGCATATACTAATTTAGCAGTAGACGGTTCTTTGCCGGATTGTTGCTTGGTTTATGACATCCGATATCATGAGCTCATAAGTGATTATTGTCGTGGCCATCTGTAATGATTAGAGGCTTTAGAGCGGTTCCAGTTATAAGCACTTTCTTTGCTCCACTCACGGACAGCACAAGTTGACGAGTGACATAGAAAAAGCCGTTGCCAGATAATGCGGTCATATCATTGCCCAGCTGCTCGCTGAAGCGTTGCACCTGTCCAGCGCAGACTGCATTAAAATTTGCTGAAATAATTTAAAATAGATCTCTTACCTCTGTAGTCCACGCCTTCGCGGGCACATCACGTAGTGCGGTTATAATTTTGCGCTCAAAATCATGAATTGAAGATGCCACAAATATAGTTAAGGTGGTGCGTAATATAGCAAAGATTAGTGAGTACCAAAATGCCAGCATTACAATAAGATCAACACCGATGTTTCTGTTAACAATAAAAGAAGACTCATAACTGAAAACTAATAATCAAGCACGGTTTCAACTCACTTGAAGCTGTTGAACAACTGAAAGCATATGAATGACATATTATTTCCAAAGGCCAAAAGCATCAGTGGCGCAACGGCTCCATCGAGCAGGCGCACGAGACGCTTTAATGCCAAATAATGATGGCGGACCTCTGTCCAAAATATGGCCGGCATCACCTTTCTATGCACGGCGGCAATGCGGCGATGCAACTGATGAAAACGCGCCGCCAGCCCAATGCCAATGCACATGAGAAAGCAATCGGTGAAGGAGCGCGGATAGGCAATAGTCTGATTGAGCCACTGCAAGTAACATGACCATAATTGCCAGACCAATTAAAGCAATCAGTGAGAATCACCTCAAGCATTGGCATCAACCAGATATGATAGGGTAGTAAATAATAGAGATGTGGACGCTCCCATTTGTAGGTGATTTCCAGGTAGCTGACATTGATATTACATTGTGTGCGCTCCAGACTGCTCAAATGGAAAGAGTTGGCCAACAGCAGGCAATGCTCCACTACAAAAACAACAGACTCCAGACAATAATAATACTATAACATAATACCACAAGACTCACATAGGGCCGATGACATGATCAGACCGAAAACAATGTTGATGCGACGCTTCATTTTGTACTCGTCATAGAAGCGATAGGGTACGCTAAGAAAAAGCTGTTCCACACGGTGCCAGTGGCTCATGATGCTGCGCCAGTTAAATGCCAATCTCCAGAAGAAAATATGCTCCAGCAGGCAAACAATATATAGGGCCAGCGAGCTGGACGTATGAAAGTTGACGCCAACCTTGCCGACATGATTTAAAACGGCACCAAATTCGCATAGGTTGAGTATTAAAATGATTGCCGAATAAAATGCGCGCGGACTAAGCCATTTGAATTGAATATTCTGCACCTGCTGTGACCGTATATTACTCACGGGCAGCAGTGCATAGATCTGTGAGATAAAAAGCACTGCATAAAAAAATATTTAATTTCTGTCGAACAAGAGCTTGAATCATGTAGTTACCTTGTGAGACAGCGCGATGGAATGTTTCGCCCTGTGGCATGGCCAAAAACTAACTGCCAACTCTTAAGCGAAATACTGTGTACGTGCAGGCAATGAGTGGGCGTGACAATTTAGCAGCTACTATTTACAATAATTTAAAGATAATTGTGGGCGACTGTCAGCCGGCATGACAAATTATAATTGTTGTTGCCATTTTTCAGGCGCACAAGGGCAGCAAGCCTTTGCGACGGTTGGGTTCATCGAATTGCAACAACACCAGCTCGTAGGTAACTATAGTGCCGGCCATCTATATAGAGGGGAGCCAGGTATTGTTAGCACAAAATAACTGTAAGACTTTGTACTTATACGCACCCCAAAAAGTAGCCTGCGTGTTAGAAAATAAAATTTCTTGCCGGACAATGCCACCGTTTGCGTGGACATTTGGAATATCAGGCGTTCCACCTCCACACACCAATTCTTGCTGGACACACGACGCAGCACGGTCAGCGCAGTCTTCGATTCATCGTTGATGGTGGCTGCTGTGAGGAACACACAAGCTGTGCGACCCACCAGATACAGCACGGAGTACCAGAAGTATACATAATTGATGGGCCAACGCAATTTGCTAGAAGGAAAACCTAATCTTAGGATACTCCTTGACTGCTAAGCTGAATGGAGCACTCACTTGAATATGTTGAGCAGCTGACAACATATAAAATATAAGTTATTCGCACAGGATAATAGAATGATGCTGGACAGAACATTATCCACACGCTCCAGTAGCTCACACATGCGTACATAGTGTTCGCGTATTTCGATAAATGTGGTCTCCGGCACCTGATTCTCTTGCTCCAGACGGCAAATACGCTTCGAAATTTGCTCAAAGCGATAGGCCAAGGCCTTGCTGATCATCATGATAAAAAGATCCATGTAGTTCCATATAAAAGTGCAGGTGCCATTTACCAGCTATAGCAAATGAGGAACAGTAATCTATTAGTATTTCAAAAATTAATAAAAACAAAAACATACTAATTACCAGAATATAGACAGCTATGAAACGGCTATAGGGCAGCACTTGGAACACATATATATAGTTGTTTTTTATATAATCGTCAAAGGATGCGACTACTGTACTATTGTGAGTTATGGAACAGATATGTATGCGTTGTTGGTAGCTTACAATAGCAGAGGTAAGATACAAACCATGCTCAACTGGAATCGAAACAATTGATTGGCAAGTTGTCAAATAGCCTTAGCCAAGTTCTTACCCAGCGACATGGCTATAATGATGAGAGCAGGTTGTCGCACACGCTGATTGAGGTTTCTTTTGAGCACCTCATAGGGTGGCTTGGTAAAGACCAACTCCTGGCGCGTCCAGTAGCGTATAAGTGGAGGCCAATGACGTGCCAAATCTATGAATAAAATGCAAGCGCACTGTACACAGGTGAAAAACACCTGGCCCACTATACAAAATTGGAAATGGCATTAGTTTTTATCAACTTGTCAGCGGCTAATACCAACCAAAGTTGTTCGCGGTAACGCCAATCCTTAGCAAATGCTTCAGCATGCCAAGTGTCAGCACCGAACAGGCCGCCAGGAAAACCAGCGACGCAATCATTTGCAGAGATTTGAATCGGAAACGTACAGGACGCGGACTTGGGTTCCATATGCCAGTTAGAGGCATTAGCGCAAAACACTGACCCACCAACATGACTGTAAAATAAGAAGTAAAAACCCAATATAACTTGACACCAGAATGGCAGACAATATTTTGGATCTATCCTTAAAGGAGCTCAACAGTAGTCTTCATTCCAAATATGAGGGGACCGACGGATAAACACTGTAAATGGTCATTTACAACATAGTTTTTACTTACTGGGATAAACTGCGCGATGAAATATTTCTAGATTAGCATAATCTGTTGGCTTCTCGCAGCTGATAACATTGAAATCGAAATTCCCCTCGTCTGTTTGCTTGGTTGGGGAATTTTCATCCACCTGTTTCGGCTTTTTGCCGAACATGTGCCGCAATTTCCAACCTGGCTGTCCTTCCATGTTGCTGGCCATTTGGACACTGAACCGGAGCGCCTGCGTCTATGCACGACACCAGTTAAAAATGTGCTGGTCACACTGCAAAAGGAAATTACAGGTAAAAAAAAACCCCAGTTATCTCACGTGTGTGGGCGTCCATTGTTGTAAACAATAATTAGAAGTTGGTGGGAAAAGCAGCTATAAACGCGGCAATCAAAACTCAGTCAACATGCGGCAAGCTGTGGGTAAACATTCTTTTGAACGGAATCCAAACATTTTGAGGCTACAAAAGGCCAAGCGCCGGCGGCAACGTGCTGCAATTGACCAAAAATGGCGCTGTGCTAGTAATGTTCAGGACTTGGAGCAACTGGATACGTTTCATCGTGCCATAAGGCCATGTAGGTAGAATTTCTGGTATCAAAATGGAATATCTTACTTTTGTCATTTCACAGATTTGTGCCTGGCGCAGGTTCTTGGCATGATGCCCTTAGCAAATGTGCTAAGTCCTAATCCTCAGATGGTCACATTTCAATTACGTTCTTCTGGCACGTGCTTCTCGGTGATCTTTCTACTGTTGGGTGGTGTGAAGACAATCCGCTTAGCAACAAAACTGTTTCAAGGCGGTATTAATGCTAAGAATATTGGTAAGATAAAATAAACTTTATTGAAGCTAATAAATTGGAGTTTGTTTAATGTAATCAGAATATTAAAGATCATGAAAATCGCATAGAAAGGCTCTCTTGGTAGATGTGTAATGTGTACTCTATCTATAAACAGAATTTGTGAACGGACTATCAATACAACATCATTTTGATTTGACATTATGAAAATAGAGGCTACATTAAAGAGAGCAAAAGACTTTCTAGAAAGAGTACAAAATGCATCTTTTAATCTAATATTTTTATTGACATCCACAGTGGGCGTCGTATATTTTAGCAGCGGAATGATAATCTGTTTGAATTTCATTTGCTTGGCGCGTTGCTGGACCCGCTTAATAGTTCCCTGGAGCGGTATAGATATAATAATGCTTTTCCCACCCTATGCAACAACGAATCATAGCCTACGCCGTAAACTGCTTATTACTGGATGTTCTTTGGGTTGCCTGACATTGGGTGAGTTTCAATTTTGCCAGCATTTAAACTTCTTTAAACTGTTGTTACTTTTATAGCTGAGCATTTGCTATATTATGCATCCAGCTATTATAATTATCGCATGCAAATTGTGCATTGTCAGACGAACGTAACGGATATACCATTCAGCGGGTATATGAAGAGAGAATTTGCGGATATTTTTGAAATGTTGCCCTACAATCCCATCTTTATATTCTATGCGTTTGTAAGTGTAGCTTAAATATTGCTACTTAACTGAAACTTAGCTAAGTATTTGGTTTTGAATTTCAGTTTTTGAATGGCACCTTCACTTTCATTTGGAATTTTATGGATATGTTTATAATTTTGATAAGCATTGGTTTGGCCGAACGCTTTCAACAGTTGGCAAACCGAGTTGTGGATCTCGCATATCAAGTAAGAGCTGTACTATATAATATTCCATACATTTTCTTTGATCTTTCTTGTTATTCTCTCAGCATGTGTCTGATGCTGTGTGGCATGAAATACGCATGCATCACATACTCCTATGTGAACTTATGGATCTGGTTGAGACAAATATATCGCATATTGTCTTGCTCTCCTGTTTAAATAACATTTACTTTATATGCAATAAGCTATTAACTATTTTTACGTAAGCTTTTTACTCACAGTCATTCTAGAAAATATTCTTAGGTTCGAATATGTTTTACAGCAAACTACGCTATCCCGTTAATTATGCATATTTCTGGTATAGTTTGCTCTTCTTGCTGGGCCGCACCTGCGCCGTCTTTTTGTGCGCCTCCAGAATCCACGAAGCCTCGTTACTACCCCTTACGGTGCTGTCTATGGTGCCCAGAGATGACTGGACCGAGGAAGTACAGCGTTTCAGCCATCAGCTAAGGAGTCAGTATATAGGTCTCTCCGGCTTGGGTCTTTTCCACCTGACACGCAGAAGCTTCTTTGGAGTGAGTTTCGCTCTAAATTGCTTTTCGTTTGCTTTAATTATATTTTTATCCATTTAGATGATGACCACGCTTGTGTACTATGAGTTCATGCTATTGCAACTGGATGCCAAGAGCAACAAGAATGATCTACCCGCTTTGTGTGTCTGAAATGGAACAAAAAAGAAAATTGTTTTAAAATTACAGAAAAAACGCCTATGTTCGGGACAACGAAGAAAATAACCTTGTAGACATATGTCGAAAAATTGCTTTTAGCTTTGACAATCATATCATAAAGTAGGGTAAAGATATCTTGAAAAAGGGAAACGTTTTCAATACCTAAACTATTTAACCGCCCAATTTTTTTTTTTTAATAAAAATAATGATGTGGGTTTGCTGAGATGTGAAGAGCATAGGAAAGCTAAAAAATGTGCTTACAAGAACTTAATATTTCCAGACATTCCTATGGCAACTGTAAAGTATAGTAGTCCGATCCAGCGGATTCCAAAATATTTTCTTGATGCAAGGTCAAAAGAACCTGTGGTGATGCGGTAGCAATAATAAGATCCTTAAAGCGGAGACTAGCATTAATAGAAATATATATATACATAACTTATAGAGGCGGAAACGTCTCACTTTAAGCGTCACATATTTCATGACAAAGTTATAATACTCTTAGCAAGTTAAGACAACCTTATATATTCCATTTTGTATTATTATTAAATTATTTCATTAATCTTTTACTTATATCCTAATTATTACTTTAACTTTCAAGATTTCCAGTGTCAAGCTAATAAAGGTCTATGCTGTTATCCCAACTGGCATGTAAAATATTATTTCAATTTTCGGGAATTGCGGGCAAGTGCGACTGTTCACATTGGGGGAATCCACAAATTGGGGGTAACCGAAGTCGTTTGCCATTAGTTTCAATTATTTGGACAAATGTAAATCTGACAACTGTACAGCGATTGTTACGCCAACTCAACGAGCTGTCAGAGATCGGGCGGAGGAGCACCCGAAGAACAAAGGAAGCGTCAGGTCTAACAGTTTCTAATTCGAAATGGTTTTTCAATTCGCGCATTGCTTTGACACTGACACTTTGCCAATTAACACTTTCCTGGTTACCTGCAATTGTTTATAGCCACGCCCCCACCTCGGGCAGGGCATTGCCCATTTGTGGGGGCAATTATCCTGTCAAAAAACTTTATACACACATGCATAGAACAACCGAAGCTGGTAGCAAAACAAAATGCCAACAAAAACAAACGCTGGTGATTACCAGTCGCCGGCACCCCCGTTTCCGTTCCAGCACGTGAGTCAGTCGGCGCGGCCAACCCCGGGACTCGGATCCAGCGCCAGAGCCGAGAGCGGGTTTGTTTTGACCGAGCTGTCATGACAACGGCTGGCACAAGCATTAAAAAAAAGAACGTAGAAAAATGAAAAGCGAGCGCTTTGAGCACTTTGCAGCAAATCAGAAATTTTCACTCGCTCAGAACGCAACGAACCGCCAAAACGCACGCAAGCTGCACGAGACGAGAGTTGGATACAGGCATGAGCCAGCATGGAGATACCAGAGACTGTATCTGTGCGAAGGTTTCGCGAGTTCAGTGCCCGGCAAAAGCACGAGCTATACGAGACGCTGCTGGAGCTGGCGGAGACGATAGAGGAGCTGCCCAAGAGGTCGCTGCGCAAGACACTGGAGCTGACCCTGGCTGTCTTGGAGTACAAAGGTCAGCTGGCGCAGAAATACGACCAGAGCGGTGAGCGACGTTTGCAGGACGAAAACGAGAAGCTGAAGCGCATGGTCCAGAAGCTAGAGAATGAACGAGATGCCCTAAAGCAGAAGAAGAAAGAGGTGAGTCTTGGAATCAACAAGACCCGAAAAACTATTCCAAAATACATTCAAACAGTTGGGCGTGGAGATCAAGCAGCAGCAGCAACAACTGCAGCAGGCTGCCCAGCAGGCTGAGGCCAGTGACAAGGACTCCTCGGATCCACTGTCCGAGCTGGATAAGCAGGAGCATCTGCTGCACAACATCGATACCAAAAACAAGCACATTAAACGGCTGCTGCGGGAAATCGAGGTAGGAGATTTGGTCTCAGCTTTCACATGGACTTCTTTTACCCAATTCCCAACATCGTTGCTGCAGACACTGCAAAATCAAAATATCGCCCAGTCGAAGACCATAGTGATGCACGAGCAGGAGCTGCAGCAGATCAGAACGAACCTGCTGCAGATCTCGCAGGACATTGCCCAAGTGGAGCAGGAACGGAAATCGCTGATGCTGCGCGAGCAGCAACAGGGTTTGGAAATAGCGCGACTTGAGGGCAACATCACCTTCTTGGAGGATGAGCGCGAAAAGCAGGAGCTAGAAATGAGACAATTCCTGGATAAGTATGAAAGCCAAGTGCTCAGCTGGAAGCAACTGTTAGACCAAAAGGATAAGGAACTGGAACAGTTGCATAAGAGGACAGAGCAGATGACATCAGGCCAAAGCACGCTGGAATCCACTTCCAGCAGCAAACAGAGTCCGCAAGACGATGAGCTGATTAATATGCGACATGTAGGTGAGGTCTCTCCACTTTCTACCTCTCTTTCAATTTTAATCTTCCAGCTGCTGGAATTACGTGAAAAACGCATTGAAACGCTTGAGAACAAGCTGAAATCCATGACGGATGAGATGGTGAGCTCCACCAAGGTTATGAATCAGTTGTGCGTGCAGCACGAGGGCGCAAAAAACCCTCAAAAACCGCGCGCCTGCTGCCAGCTTATTGAGGAGCGTCTGCGCGTGGCCAATGCCAGGTCGCAGCAGCTATCCGAGCTGCTCGACAGCTCCGAACAGGACAATGTGCTCAAGGCCAAGCAGGCGCTGCACGCCCTCAATGCCTTGGAAGCGTATAAACGTGGCGAGGATGGGCTCGTGCCGGCGCTGCGTCGTTGCTCCGGGCTCGAGCAAAAGCTGGCCGAGCGGGATAAGCAGCTGCGCAACTACACCCAGGAACTGAATGCCATGCACGAGCTGGAACAGGAGAATGCTGTGCTGCGACGAAGGCTAAACATACCTGACGATGTTGTTGTCCTATCCAAGCAAGTGCGAGCCAAGCAGCGCAACAAGGACAAGCAGATTGAGAGGTTAACGCTTAAGCTGCGCACCTCCGAGGAGCTTCGACTGCAATTAAAGCTGGATAAGTGTGAGCTGCGGTGAGTCCATGATGAGACCATGTCCATGTCCTTTACTTCAGCTAACAATTTACAGACGCAAGCTGCTGGAGCTGCAGAACAGAGAACAGCCCCAGAGGCTGGACGAGTCACTGCATCAGCCCAGTGAAGTTGGCGAGTTGCCTCCAAGTGCGCCGCTAGAAAATTCGCCACGTCGCGGCCAAGGTGATGGGGCTGCCAGCTCCGAGCTGCAAACCAAATACGAGGATGTTCTGGCCGAGAACGAAACGCTGCGCATGGGCATGTATGAGATACTGGAAAAGCTGCGGGAATACGATGGTAGGTTATCACTGGAGGGCAGAGCAAAGCATTCAATTGCTCTATAGATTAAATATTGTCTTCTTAAACTTTTAAAGCTACCTCGGAACACATCACCATAGATTCGGAGCTGTTGCGGCGTCTCATTGAAGCACTGCCCAGTGGCTCAGCCATGCCGCATCTTCACAGCCAGCTGCAGGTGCTGAAGGCACGCGAGGAGGCACTGTGCCAGTTGTTGCAGCAAAATGCCAACGATTCGGAGACCGGTGAGTTGTCCTCGGTGCACAGTATGCGGGATGTATCTGAAATGCCGGAGGAACAGACGGATATAATGGTTATTGATTCGGCCACGCGACCAACTACACCGAATGATGTATCCGAGGGACTGCAGTTGCCCGTCATTACGGAACAGGAGCTGGAAAAATCTAGGCCTGGCTCCGCCGAGCTAGCGGAGCTGGCCATTCTGCGCAAGCACTACGATGAGCTGCGCCTGCACATGTCCGCCGATGGTAACGAGCTGATACGTTGCAATCAAGAGCTGCACGAACAGATGATCAGCCTGGAGAAGCAGCTGCAAGAGCAGAGCAGATCCTATGGCTACATGCGGGAGGATTACGATCACCTGCTATCTGACTTGAAGCGACAGGAGCTACGTCACATTGAGAACACAGCGGACCTACAAAAACAATTGGAAAAGCTGAAGTCCGAGCTGGCTGCCAAGTGCGATCAGTTGAGCACAGTGCAGCGAACGCATCTCTGCACGACAGAGGAACGACAACAGCTAGAGCAGCGGAATGCCATGCTAAGTATGCAGCTGGCGCAGGCCATGGAACAGCTGCTAGGCGAACTGAAGCTCACGGACGTATGTGCGGATTACGGCATCATTGGAGACAACTATCAGCTGGATTATGTGACGGCTGCGGAGTTTGAGCAACAGCGACAGACACTGGCCACTTGGCAAGTTCAGCAGGCGGAACTACAGCGGGAGAACAAACAGCTCGAGGGTCTGCTGCAGGTGGCCAATGCGCAGATACAGTCGCAGCAGAAGCTGCTCAACGAAATAACCGATAACCACATCAATTTGCGTCATCTGGTGTCGGATCTACAGAGCAGCTCCAACGACAAGCTAGTTCTTGCCAAAATGCAGCGTGACTTGGACACAGGTTGATGATGCTTTGCAAAAACACAGCCAGTTCATATTAATCCATTTCCATTATTTTACAGCCAAAGCGGAAACTGCTCGCTTGGAAGTGGAACGCAAGCGTTTGCTGCAGGACGTGGATAATCTAAATGCCCAACTGCAGGCAGCAGAGCGTCTGGCAGCACAGACACAACAGGACTTCCAGCTGGAACGAAACAACAGCGATATTAAGCAGAAGTAAGTCAATATGGTTTGGATTGGGCTTAGATGCTAGTAATTAAAACTAAAAGTCTAGTCGCTATATACAGATAGACAGGCATGACTGTATCAACTCGGATGTTGATACTGATCAAGAATATACACACTATATGGGCTCGGAGATATCCGTTCATATGCGTTACATATTTCACGACAACATTATAATAGCCTATAATCTCCAAAAGTAGGGAGCCACTAATTTTTTTGTTGCCTTTTAGTCAAATGTTTTATCTTGCGAATATTTTTTGCTTGCAGATTCTTGCAGCGTTCGCTGTTTACCCTTAAGGAGAAATATGCCAAATTTACACCCTTGATCTTCCTTACCAATTTTGTGTTCGCTCATCAGAAATTCAATAAACTTGTAAGGGAACAGCAGCAAGTGGAACAGTCTGGCGATAACTCGGAGCTTGTAGAGCACGTGCTGCAGACGGTGCTGTCAAAAATGTCTCCCAACGAGGAGAATTCCCAGCAGCTGATTAAGCTTATCAAATCGGAGACACAGACCCGGTTGCTGGAACAGCGCTGCGAGAGTCTGCAAGCCAGGCAGGCGGAGCTCCAACAGGAGCTGACCGAGCTGCGTTTACAGCATGCCGCCGAGTCGGAGCACTGGCAAACGATTGAGGCGTTGTTTGGGCAGCCAAACAGAGAGCGTACAGAAGCTGCGAGCGTCGATGTGGCCACCAATACGGAGGCAGCAGCACCAGTCCCTGCCATGCGGCGCACAGCACAGTTAATAGACCGGCAGTCATCGCCTATTGGATCGCCTAAAAGGCGCTTATCCAGCCACGACACGACCACACAAACTGAGGTTGTGGCAGTGCAGCTGCTGGAGACGGCAGTCCAAACAAATGGCGATAATACACAACAGCAGCAGCATCAAGGTGTGCAAACGGCACAGGAATACCGCAAAGCTGATGAGGAGCTGCAACAAATGCGGGCAGAGTAAGTTGTTCAAAAGATTCCGACTGTGCATTCTATAATTTGGTATAACACGTACCTTTTGGAGCAGTTTACAGGCAGCGAACCAACGCATTGAGGAGCTGGGCAAACAGCTGGAAACGACCAATGCCGGTAGTGAATCCGATAGTCAACACAGCGGCGTTGTGGAGAAGACCATTCTCTCTTTTCACACGCTCCTGCTGGAGAAGGATCAGTCCATACAGAAGTATCAGGACCTGCTGCAAACGGAAAGGGAACAATGTCAGCAACTGGTCACAAAGCAAACAGCTGAAAATGAAACATTGAAGGCCACGGTTAACAATTTGAATTTCAACATTAAGACCAAAGATCTGGAAATCTTAGATCTGAAAGCCAAACTCGAACTGCACAAGCCGCCTGGCGCTGTCGGTGCCCAGACGAGTGATCATTCCCTCAACGAACTGACCGATGAAAGGATTGAGGAAATGTTTGAGCATAGCTCCGTGGATAGAAGTCCGCAGCAGCAAGAACTGGAGACGGTTGAGCAGCAGGCTTCTGTAGTTGTTGCTGGCGACGAGGCAGCGGGCGAGCAAGAGAAGCAGGATACAGAGGAGCTTAAGGAGCTGCCCACCCTGCTCAAACAAATCAAAGAGTTTAAGGACAAGCTGAGCTACTGCGAACAGAGCCTGGTGACACGCGAGGAGGAAGTGGAAATACTGAGGGAAAAGTGAGTCCTTAACTAAGCTCTAAAAGAAAGAAAACTTTTTATTATATTTATTATTATTTATTACAAACACTTCAAATTTAACTTACCTTTACTTTTACTCAATAGATTAAAACTCTGCCAGGATCGCGAGAAATGCATGGAGAGCACTAGCAATCCTGAGCTTGAGCAACTACGGGGCTTCCTGGAGGAGAAGGACAAACACATTCGTGATCTGATGGACACGCTTAAGAACTTCCATGTCTGTATTTTTTTTCAAGAATTTTTCAAGTGTGATTAACTCCACGTCTTTATCTTTTTCACAGGACGATCAACAGCGATATATCAACGACACTTCCAACTACTCGGCGGATCAGATCGCAAAACTGGCCGCCGACCTGAATCGTATCGAGGCCACCAACAAGATCTATTACACCCAAATGGAGGCACTGCGTCGTCAGCTGGCCAATGTCACACAGCGCGAGAAACAGGCGCGCGATTTGAGCCAATCACTGCGCCAGCAGCTGCTTAAGCGTCCCGTGGTATCCATCAAAACGGAACTAAATGCGCGCGTTAAGAACGAGAATCTGCAGAAACGCATACAGCAGCTGGAGTTGGATCTGGAAGAGTCGCGTGGGCAGCTGCAGCGCCAGCAAACCCTGCTGGAGGCCAAGCGCACGCGCAGCGCCAACGAGGTGGGCCTCTGGGAGAAGCAGAAGCGCTGGCAGCAGCAGGCCGATAAGTTCAAAAGCAAGCTTGACGAGACGGAGTTGGCGCTGGACAAGACGCGCACGCTGCTTCAGGCGGCGCGCACAACAATAGCCCGTCTAGAGAAGGACAAACATCTGCTTGAGTCGAAGTTGGGCAAGGGAGGAACAGGAGGCACAACGACGACAACAACAACATCGAGTGTTAATGCCCGCAATACTTTGAAATGTTGTCGTGCTCCGTCCTGCCCCAATCTGCAGCATGTCGGCGCGGCAAAGTTTACGCCCTCCCCATCGGAGAGTCCGGAAACGTATACGGGTCCAAGCAGCGAGTGCAGCTCGCCGGCTCACAATCAATCACAGCCGAACTCCGGTCATCACAGTTTCTATGAGCAAGGCCAGTCGGAGCTGATAGAGGCACTCAAGGCGCGCATTGAGATGCAGCAGCGCAAGATCATTGCCATGGAGCTGGAGGGACGTGGTAGTAATGCGTTGACAACCGAACTGGAGAAGCTGCAGGAACGCTGCCAAGCGTTGGAGGCGCAGAATATACGCTTGGAAGCGCGCAATTTGCAATTACAGCTAGACACGGATCTTCTACGACAGGGCGATAGCAGCGACCGACTACAAAAACGCATTAAGCATTTGGAGGAGTAAGTGCAGCGCAGATATCCTGCTCAGATCTATTGCTTAAGCTCGACTACCTTTCAGTTATATCCTTGCACTCAAGGAGGAGATGGCACGCACCGAGTCACGCCGTGATTTGTGCAAGTGCAGCGGCCTCAAGGTCAACACGCATCAGGGCCAGTCCGCGGAGCACACGATTCTCTCGCTGCGCAATCTGGTTGAGAAGTTGCGTTCGGAGAATAAGTTCCTTAAAGATGGCCGAAATTCCACAGAGCCACGTAGCTCGACTGACTCGTTGTCAACAGCGTCGGAGCTAGCGCGACTCCAACAGCTGCACGCAGATGCGTTGGAGAAAATCGCTGCATTGCAGCAAGAACTTAAGCAGCGCAGCAGTAGTGGAAAGGTAGCGTATTAATAATAACTGAAGGCAATCTAATTTATATTCACTCACTTATCCAGGATGAGGAGTTGAAATACATTAAGGAGCAGCTGATGAAGAAGACCCAGTTATTGCAAAAAGCAAAAGTTCTGCTGACCCGCGCCGCTGCCAAGGAGAAGGTGCTGAGAGAGCAGCTCTCGGTTTGGAAGCGCAAATGCTCAGAGCTGCAGAATGTGCCCGTGATTGATGAAATTAGCGAATAGCCTTAGTCTTAAGTTAAATGTTGTACAAAAAGTAAGCAATAAGAAGGTAACGCTAGTTAATGTCTTAAATTCAATTTGTTTTTTTATGGCGTTGCCAACCTCCAAAGCTGCGCCTATTATTAAAGGGTAACGCTCTTACGTCCGCCATATTGCAGTACCCAATCGATTTATTAAAACTACGATTAGTGCTAGTAAAACAATTGTTAGTTTAAAATTGTAGCCTATGGCGTTGCCAGACCTTTTGCTTGCACTTTAGCAGATAATCTCGTGACGTCAGAGGTTCACAGTTGCTCTGAGACGGCAGCACCTTGTCGACCTTACTTAATATAACCTGTGGACAAGTTATTCATTAATGTATGTTCTGCGATGTAACACAATGTTATCTTGGGTAAGTTGCGTTGATCCCGCGCTGCCCTTGATCAAAATATGTTCTCCTTGATCCAGTAATATTACGAAAGATATGTTTTATCGGCAATGCCGGAGCAGTATATTTATTTCGGCGACTTATGTGTTGCGCGCTTCATATAAAACTAAAAACTAGGGGACAAGCAAATTATACAAATACCCTAAGCCTCAATGCATCACGCCATCAAAGCATGGTCGGCAAGCCGACTCAGCATTCCATGCAGTGTCAGCTTACCGCTGCTGGCCGTTCTTAGCGCAGAGCGCTGAACTCAGTTCTGGCGCGTCAGCATTGTTAATACGAAGCTACTTAATTGCTAGGGCAATATATTTATGCTTAGTTGTTAACTACCCCCCCCTCAGGATGATGGCCGTCCTCGGGCATGTCGTATTTGTCAATCGCCTTCTGCATCTGCATGGAGGCTCGTCTTTTCCTTAGCACCAGAAAAAGGAAGAATGAGCCAATTAGTCCGACATTCAGGACCGCGCCAATCGCGAACCAGAATTTAGGCGAGCCAGCCGCAACTACCTCCTCCTTGAAATCTCGAATTGATAGCAAGTTGTTGATGTTCATACGATGCAGGAGTGGTATGCTTAGTGCCGGGTCATGTCCGATGATGTTTAGGAGCGGTGACCTCACGATGCCAGGCTGCTTGCTTAGTGATTTGCGCAGGTTTACAAATTCTGTGCCATTGATAGTTGCAGACCGTTCGAAAGTTATCAGGAAGGTTCCTGAGACGGTTACCTCTGCGTCATCATCTGTTCGGACGCGCGCTGTCGCTTCGTTGATAACCACGACGCCGTCATCTACAGGCATTATCGCTTTCAGGTGGCTAGGTTGAGTGTGGCAGTTGGCGATGTTTCCCGCGTGAAGGGAGCTAGCACAGGTTTCGCGCCGTGCTCGTTCGCAGAAGGTGTTATGCGTAGTTACGGTGCATCCAGTAACTGCAAAGGTATCCTTTTCGCATTCCGCCAACGTGTCTTCGTCGAGTCGCAGAATGGTTTGTTGGTGTGAAACGGGGTAGACGGAGACCTTTTGGCACCTAAACTCAACTTTAGGGTAGGCTATTAATATGTGGATAATATTCTCGGACTGAAGGACCTTGATCTTAGAAGCTTCTATCAAGCTAACTATTGGGGTATCTTGTTCGATAAGTGATTTTAGATCGGTATGATCAAGGATTGTAGGATTTACTATGCTTGCTTTTGCCAACGTTATGGTGAGTACTAAATTTTGAATTTCTGTGTTCAGTATTCTATTTCTTGCCAACAGGGTCTCGAATAAATGAGGAGTGTCAACCAAATCGCCTTTGCGGGAACTGATAATTTTATTGATAGTGTCCGTTAGTCTGTTTATTTGTTTTTGAGTTTCGGAGTTTATTAGTATCTGTTTGGAGTTAGCCTCCACCAACTGCGTCTCTGTAACGCGGATCCTTAAGAAATCTGAAGCATCAGGGGTGCCAGCAACAACCTTCAAGGCAGTGCCTAAGAAATCGAGGCTTCGTGCAAATCTGTGATGCACTTGAAGAACGGACAACAATGTTCTAAGGTGATCTGTATCTACGTCTAGTAGTTTGCGCATATGCGACTGTGGAAAGGAATCGGACAGTCTTTCCGTCTCGTCTATCATACTAACAAATTCGGAAATGTTACTTGAGTGCCTCAAGTAGCTACGTTGATCGAACACCAGTACTTCCCCGTCTAAGACCGGAATGTAGTTGACATGCGAGAAGTCGGTGATCCGAGCATTTACCGCTGCTAGTGCCACAAGCAAAGTGAGTGCAAACCTGAAATGGACGAACAATATAAGACGGTGTTTAAACTCTGAGTTGGCTTACTAGCTAATTGTGGAGGAAAACTTATTTCAGGTTGTCCTTATGGACCACCCTCCCCTTAATGAGGACAGACGTTCCCAGGTCTGCTTCGACCTTTTGTTCTGAGCATAAGGGAGTTAACTTGTTCCCTAGCCTCTTGTTGTTCTTCTGGAACACCTTTTCTCCTACCTCGAAAACGCGGTTTTGTCTGGATGCATTGCACCTTTTGATATTGTCTTGCTGTGCCTTAATTAGCCTGTTTTTGACGTTCCCGCGACGATCAGAAGCTGCTGCATGAACGACCTCAATTGGTTTCTCGAGGGTTACTGAGTGCAAACTTTTGTTGTACTCTATCGTAGCCTTTAAGATTAATTCTGTAGTGTCGCTGATTTTCTTGTCTAACTTGAGGCATCTCGCAATTTCGGTCAGGGTGCTATGAAAGCGCTCCACCTGGCCGTTTGAGGTGCTGTGAAGCGGAGCCGCATTCACAATGCAAATGCCGTAGGCGTTTCGGAGCATCGAAGTGATGGTCTCGGAATTGAAGGCCGCCTCGTTATCGCAATAAATTGTCTTGGTTGCGGGAAAAAGGTTAACAATTTGCAGTAGAGGGCTTGTGACATCGATTATCGTTCTGGATAATATCGGTTGGACGACTGCAAATTTTGAGAATTTGTCTATGCAGGTCAAGAACTGTTTCTTGTCTGTCGAGAAAATGTCAATATGCAACATTTCGCCAGTATAACTTGGTATAGGCGTTTCCCCGAGTTCTTGTTTCTTCGGGTGCCTATCGTATTTGGCTTTAGTGCAGACCCTGCAGTTTGCAACCACTTCTTTGGCCAGACTGGCCATATTGGGAAAATAATAGTCCCGAAGTACTTGTTTAATGTTTTCCTGAGCTGCTCTGTGCGCTCGATTGTGCTCGGCAGTGATGATTTCTAACTGCTCGTTTTTGTCCGTTATATCTTGCACAAGATTTTTGCAATGCCAGAATTGGGTAGCAGGGAAATACAAAATCAGGTCGTGTTGGAAACTTGCCAACGTGGGAAGATCGCAATGTATTGCATTAACGACTCCAGAATTCACAACTTCTTTGAGGGTTTTGAGAATTGAGCTCTTGTCAGTGTAACTGATCAAGTGGCGTGTTTTGCTGCGAAACAGCAACAAGTTTCGCTTTAGCGGAAAACGCGATTCCTCTAGGACAATCTGGTTCCTAAAGCAATTCAAAGGTTTGTCTGTTGTCTCGACCGTGTAGGTCAGGGAAAGTTCGCTGTGAACGGTTGCAGCGTCCGAACGGGGCCCATCTTGCAGAGCATTAATGTTTTGCCTTGAAAGGGCATCCGCCACCAGATTCTCTTTGCCCGGTTTATAAAACATTTTGGCATTGTGCTGGTCAATGTAAGATTTCCATCTTTTAATCTTGGAATTCGTGTTCTTGTCCGACACAGCGAACGTGAGCGGCTGGTGGTCCGTGAAAATGTTAATTTCCCTAGAACCGTACAGAAAGTTCTGCAATCTGCCTAAAGCCCACACAATGGCCAGCAATTCTCTTTCGTTAGTGGCATAGTTTTGTTCGGCCTGTTTTAAGGCGCGAGAAATCATTGTTATTGGCCTATTGCCTTGGGAAAGAACCGCGCCAATTCCACTGGCCGAAGCATCAGTGGTTAAATCGAACGGTTTCTGGAAGTTTGGATACATTAACATGACGTCTTCTGATGCCAAAATACTCCGCAGACGGTGAAATGCATCGCGTTGAACTTCATTAAATTCAACAGGGATTTTCTTTGATACGTGCCTACTAACTGAACCATTTTCCCCTTTAAGTATGTCCGATATCGGACGCGCTATAGCGGCAAAGTCCTTAATAAAGACCCTATAGTAGTTGGCTAACCCCAAGAAGGACCTAACGCTGTAGACATTCTTTGGTTCAGGGAATTCCTGAATGGCTTTAACTTTTTTGGGGTCGGATGTTGCTCCGTCTTTGGTTACAATGAAACCCAGGAATTCGATACTTTCCTTGAAGAAACGAGTCTTTTCGGGGCCTACACGCATGTTTGCGTCGATTAGACATTTTAACACAATGTTAATGTGTTGAAGGTGCTCCGTTTCGTTTTTAGAAAAAATTATGACGTCGTCTACATAGACAAAGCAAATCTTTCCTATATGTTCCCTCAGGATATCGTCTATTGCCCTTTGGAATATGCTGCTTGCATTGCGCAGGCCGAATGGTAGGCGACAGAACTCGTACTTGCCGCTGCTTACTGAAAATGAAGTCTTTTCGCGGTCATGCTCCGCAAGGTAAATTTGATGGTACCCCGACTTTAGGTCGAGGGTAGTGAAGTATTTTGCCTTTCCTAGATTTGCTAAGATCATGGGGATGCTCGGCATGGGGTAGCGGTCCGGTATGGTTTTTTCGTTCAGTTTCCTGAAGTCGATTACCAACCTTTTTTTTGGGTTACCGTATGAGTCAGTGCCTTTTTTATCAACCACCCATGTTGGGCTGTTGTAAGGCGATCTGGAGGGCCTGATTATGCCATCGTCCAGTAATTGTTTGACTTCTTTGTTTATGAAGTCAGAAACACCCATGAGACTCGGGTATCTTGAATACACAGGCTCGTTGTCTACTGTTCGGATTGTAGCGATAACAGCAGTATTAAAAGGGAGAGCTTCGTCTGCATTTGAGAAGGCTCTTTTGTTTCTGAGTATCATGTCCCTGAACTCTTTCTTTACGGAAGGGGGGACTACGATGTCGTTGACATCGGTGAAGTTCACATCAGCACATTGATAGTACTGGAGTTTTTCGGATGTACTCTGGTATTCCAGAGTGTTTTTTGCCAAGTTCAATTTGACTCCGGCTTGTGTTAGCAAGTCGAAGCCTATGATGGCGTCGAAAGAACTTAGGGTATCGAGGAGAAAAAACGGGGAGGTATGTTGGAAAATGTTCATCAAGCATTTGCGCTTGATTTCGGTAGACCCGTGGATCGAGTTTACCGAGAATGACTTGGCGACCGGCGTTATGGTCTTTAGCTCTGTTAAGGGCTTCACATAATTTTTTGCCGCGCCAGTGTCAATCAACATCTTCAGAGTTCTCCCAGCCAACCGTCGTTCAATGTACGGAAGCCGGGAGTGTTCCCTAAAAAATTAATCGAGTCGTCACCAGGTGCGTACTCGTTCTCACTCTCTAGTTCTTCAACTGCCTCTTTGGCCGCCTTCTCGAATTCTGTTACGGCTTCTTTGGAATCTGATTGTACGACATTGTTAACGCGTTGTCGTCTTTGACCTGTTGAACGGTCTGACGAATTCTTGCGTTTTGGTGCGTTGGACTCATTAGCCTGACGCTTGCTGTAGTCGGTTTTTTGTCTAAATCTGGAGGAAGAGTCAACTTCCATGGGCTGTGGAGCCTCAGTTTGATTATCTTTAGGGGCCTGGGGCTGGGGACCGCCCTTTTGGCGTTTCACAAAATGGGGATTTCTCTCCTGATTTTGCTCATCTTTGTTAAATCTGGTTTGCTTGCCTTGGGCACGGTTTTTGTTACTTTCAGCAATTTGCGCTCGGTCTTGCAAGGCTTTAGCGTAAGAGTTCGCGAACATGCTTCTCTCAATGCTAGCTTCTGCCTCTCTGGCAAGGGCCAGAGCGGATGGTAGATCTTTTGGTTGTGCAGGGAACACAACCGCTCTCAACGGCTTCCTAAGACCGGAGATAAAGGCGTGCAAGGCGTCGTCTCTGACCTCCCGGTTGAGCAAATCCGCGCCTTCTTGGTCGTGAGACATTACAATTTTGTTAGTTACGAGCGTGAGTTTCTTTTCGACGTCATCGTAGTATTGCATCAGGGACATTTCGCCCTGCGTAACTAACTCCAAACATTGTCTCAGCAAGCGCAAGGATGTTTTGTCCGAGTATGTGCAATCTAGCCTAGCTAGTATTGCATCGAAATTTAGGACAGTGTTGTGAGACACTAGTAAGGCTCCAGCTGGGCCTTTGATTTTGTTCCTAATGATCGCTACCGCTTGGTAGTGTGCAGTGCTCTTTGGATAGTTCTTGAATAGTTCGTACGCGTAGATGGCTGCTTGCCTCCACGCTACATACTCATCCTGTACGCCGGAGAAATCCGGCACAGATTTAATAATGTCCAAGGGAATATCGCATTTGGCGTTTGGATCGACGGATATTTTCTCGTATGTGACGATTTGCGGCGCCTCCACCTGCAAACTCTGTACTTGTGAAGCTAAAGCGGTTATTTGTGCTTGAAACTGATTTTGTTGTTGCGCTAAAGCTTGCCTGATGGCACCCTCAATGAGATTCTGAACTTGAGCCGGCTCCATTTCTTCAGTTACAACGGTATCTGCAGGAGTAGGATCTACTGAGCAATTGATTTCCCCCTCCCAGCTATCGTCACTATTATATTCGACTTTTATCTCCCTATAATTCCAACTCATTGGCTTATGGTTGGCACTTTTCAAACTTAGGCCGATCGAGAAAGATCGGCAGGTAACGCTGTTGGCAATAGTGGAAACTGGTGAATCTTGGGGTATGCAATATTTATTATAAAAAATTGTTAGGGGTATGCAGCAAAAAATGTAATGCTGCCGAAAGTATGCAATAATTATTCGTTTAAGGTATGCAATGCTTTATTGACAAGGAACGCTGGTAAAAGTATGCAACAGTTTTTAGTGAAAGTATGCAATGATTTAAAGGAATGAAATGCTGGCAGAAGAGAGCAGCAATATTTACTTTACTTTACAATTTTTTTTTTTTTTTTTTTTTTTTTTTTTTTTTTTTTTTTTTTTAAAAATCACACGTATCGGTACGTGGCGTTCGAGAATAATTTCTTCAAACTGAAATCACTTATGAACTTACATGGTATGGGTTCCTATTTATTGGTTGGGCGCCAGTTATTCATTAATGTATGTTCTGCGATGTAACACAATGTTATCTTGGGTAAGTTGCGTTGATCCCGCGCTGCCCTTGATCAAAATATGTTCTCCTTGATCCAGTAATATTACGAAAGATATGTTTTATCGGCAATGCCGGAGCAGTATATTTATTTCGGCGACTTATGTGTTGCGCGCTTCATATAAAACTAAAAACTAGGGGACAAGCAAATTATACAAATACCCTAAGCCTCAATGCATCACGCCATCAAAGCATGGTCGGCAAGCCGACTCAGCATTCCATGCAGTGTCAGCTTACCGCTGCTGGCCGTTCTTAGCGCAGAGCGCTGAACTCAGTTCTGGCGCGTCAGCATTGTTAATACGAAGCTACTTAATTGCTAGGGCAATATATTTATGCTTAGTTGTTAACTGACATACCATTTTATTGGACGAGGCATAAAATGAGCTGAGCTATTAAATCTCGATTAGATTTGTATACATGTGTTAATGGACTTCGCTCTCAGTTTGTGTTGCACAAATGCAAAGTACAAGAGTATAAAAAAGCACTGCTGTGAGTTATATTGTATACTGAATATCTCTTTATTGTATTTTATAGATATCAATTTTTCTATTCAATGTAGAATAACAAAATCATTTGATATCATACCGGCGACCTTTAAACACGTAAACAAAGAATGCCTTACGAAGGCTATAAGAACCTACTCGTCCAGAAGGAGGGTAAAATTCTCGTTATCAAATTTAATAATCCTCGGAAGAAAAATTGTATAAATTACAATGGATACAAAGAACTGACGCGTGTTTTGGGCGCTGTCAACGAGGATGAAGGCGTCACAATTGTTGTGTTTACCGGTGTTGGCGATTTTTTTACCGCCGGCAATGATTTGTCCCAGAGTTCTGAGATCAGCGACATGGATGCCTACTTTAAGGAATCAAATGCGACATTCAAAGCCATGGTCAACAGTTTTATAAATTGCACGAAGCTCATCTTTTCGCTGGTCAATGGACCGGCCATTGGCATAGGCTCCACCATTGTGGGGCTCAGCGATGTGGCCTGGTGTGCCGAAGAGGTTTGGCAACAAGTTGTTGTCTCGAATCATAATTAAACCTGTTGCTGTTTCTTTTCAGGCCTATTTCCTGACGCCCTTCAGCAAACTTGGTCTGGTGCCAGAGGCCTGCTCCAGCTTTACGTTCCCACTGATCATGGGTCGATCAAAGGCTACTGAGATGCTGGTGCTAAATGAGAAGCTTTCTGCCCAGGAAGCATACCATTTCAATTTTGTTTCCCGCATCTTTAAACTAAGTGAATTGGATTCCGTGGTATGGCCAAAGATTCGCCAGTACGCTGAACTGCCTCCCAATTCGATGCGGGAGTGCAAGCGCCTTATTCAGCTGGGATTGCGGGATAATCTTGTGCGTGCCAATGATACGGAGTGTGAAGCGCTGCTCAGACGTATGTACGACGATGAATGCATGCAAGCTATAATCAATTTTGCCATGCGCAAGTCAAAGCTTTAATTTGATGTATTCTACAAATGTATTTTACTCTGTAAATATATATGTTAAAAACGAAAGGCAAATTTCCTATTATGTGCGCAGCTAAAAAAGCTAACGCGCTGCGCGATTTCTTTTACATCGTAGCTCATCACATTAAACATTCTAATTGGACCAATATTTAAATTATCGATATATGAACACGGTCACACCGAAAGTGGACAGTTTTTCAAAATATCTTTAATCGCAAAATTTTCAACGGCAGATTTGCAATAAAAGCATAGGAAAACAATAGCACTAATATTTAAAGCAAAATTTGCAAGTTTTTATCGTGAAAAATTACATTTTTAGTATCAGAGTCCACAAGTGTTATCGATTTATTCTTGAATTACACAGTTATCATTGCACAGGAATCTGTTATTTTTATGTTATTATGCACTACCTCTGGATCAGCAATTTGAGACTGCGTGTGGAGCCAACTGGCAGCTGTTAATTTTAAACTCGAATCTGTGTCGCTATTCTTAAACAACTATTTTATGAACCTTGCTTTCGAATAAACGAAAAGTTAGGTTTTAGCCTTGAAATAGCACATACACAACCAGTATAGGAACCGTTTTTCAGGAAAAATATTGCTCACGCTGTTATTTAACAGTTTGAGAATATGTTAATATTTAGTCGCTGTTAATCTTGCTGTTGGTTAACAGGTCACACTGTCACCACTAGTAAAAGAAAAGAAATAAAAGAATTTTTTTTGTTGCACATGCAAATAAAATAATTAAGTGTTTGTGCAAGCGCTAACAATTTGTATAAAACGTATTTGCATACTAGTGCGTGTGCGGGTGGCGCAAGCAGGGAGCAACAGTGTTAATTAGATCAGCAGCCGACGCGACTAAAGCGTAGTGGAAAAATTGCCTGCAGAATTCGTCGTGTCATTAAGAAAAAAAAAAGTGCCGCGGCAAGTGAAACTTAAACGCGAATTATTCATTGGCAGCAGCCGCCAGTCGCTCTGTCAAAAGGCCGCCCGCACGCATAAAACATGAAAGATTTGCTACAGAACTGAATTACGATTGGCTGACCATTAAAGGTAAGTCACCGCACACTTATTTTCTTGCCCTAGTGTTGCTGCCCGTTCGCCCCCAGCCCCTCGCTGCGGCACATTCCGCCGCGCTCTCTTTTTGCCGTCAACGTGGTGTTCGCTTCGTTGGGTTCGGTCGCTGACGCCGCCATTGGACATTGGAATGCGTGCATTTACATGCTTAAGTTACGCAGTCTATACGAATTATGTAGCTAGAATTTCGACATTTATTAAAAGCGTCGTCTACAGGCTGCAACTTTATTACATTTTTTTTCCCCAGTTGAGTGACGTAGTGCGGTGCCTGTTGTACAGGTATGTGTGTTTTGTGTGCGTGTGTGTGTGTATATATGTGAATAGTTGTGGGTGTACTTGTGTGTCAAACGTTAGCCAATAATTTTTTTGCCAGCCGGCTTAAAGCGTGGACATGCAAAACCGTATTGTTTTGTTTTATATATTTTTGACACTTGAACGCCAGTTTTGGTCGTAGAAGGGTCTTGCGGGGCTGTCACCCCACCCGGTACAGTATGGCCACACTCCTTCTCGCTCTCTCTTGCACTTGCTCTCGGTGTTTATTTGCCTCTTTTTGTATTTTGTGCTTCTTTCTGGGGCCCGACAGCTGTGCGGTGTTGCCAGATGTTTTGCGGTTGTCTCGACCTAACCTCAAATTTTGGCGCTTCGTTTCCTAACATTTTTTTTTTGTTGTTTCACAGTATAAACTTCAATGTTTGGCGTTTGTAGTGTTCATGTGCTGTGCATATCCTGAGGTACGTTCAGAAACGCCAAAACCAATTGAATTGCATCGACAGTCGTCAGAGTTGTCAACTGCGTTGCAAGTGTAGCGCAGTCGTTCCAATTATGGCGCAGCAAACGCAGCCGGTTGCACAGCAGCAGCAGCAGCAACCACAGCAGCAGCAGCAGCAACAACCGCCGCCAGCAGCGACGCCTGTGTCCACACCAACGACGCCACAGCCGCCGCCCATTAACAATACCAACAACAGTATTGTTTCACCATCTAACAATAACAACAACGGTAGCACACTGACTTCTGTGCCCGTCTACAATCAACAGCCACAAAATCTGCATATGCCCGCTGCGTATGGAGCGCATCATCCGCACATGTCGCAAGGCGCACACGGTCCTGTGTTCCATCATTCTGCGATGATACCAGCGCCCATACCCAACAATGTTTTTGTGAACAATGTGACTGCCAATGTGAATCTCCACGGCTGGCCGCACACTTATATGCCAGGAGGCGGTGCACCACCCCATTATGTGAGTGCACATGGCGAGCTGCCACCGGAGCAGGTGAGTTTGGGACCCGCTAGCCTGCAATTATAATTGACTTAATCCCTCTGGCGGGGCCAAACAAGTGTGATTAAATGAATTTTAACTTTACTGTTTGTCTTGCAGGGCAATCCGTTAATGCAACAGCTACCGCCAATCCCGCTCCACCAGGTTAATCCGAATGGGCACATTCCGTCCGGTATGGGTGGACGCGGTCGTGGACGTGGCCGTGGACGCGGCGGTGGTGGACAACGTCGCAATGACTATCACGGACAGCGACACATGCAACAGCAACTGCAGTTGCAACCCCCACAGCAGCAGCTACCACCAGAGAGCGCAAGCCCCGCGCCGAGCGCCATGCAATTGCAGCCGGAACAGATGGGTCAGCAATTGGCACCACCACCGCCGGCAGAGGCACAATTGCAGCCAATGTCCTACTATGCGCCGCATCCGTACGCTGGATATGGCGGTTATCAGGCCGCATATTTTGCGCCGCATCATGGCCCAATACAAGCTCCGCCAAATGCGGCAGCTGCTGCACATCAGGCCACGGGCACACCTCTGTTTATTTCACCAATGCCACTGTACAACGGAGCACAGATGTATAACTACATGGGCGGCTATTTTTATCAGCAAGTGCTGCCGCAGTCGGAGTATCAGTACGTGTCCGATGACGGTGGCCAAGCCCAGGGCGCTGTTGTTGATGAGCGGCAGGCGCAGTTGTGGCATCCAACACATATGTATGCCGAAGAATATCCGGAAGTGGCGCAAGCGAATGGCGATGAACTCAACCATAATAGCTCCTCGCTGGCTTCCTCCGAAACGTCCAGCATGTTGAGTCCCAACTATCCCATTTACGATTCCCAGCAAATACACGAGATGCAGCAGCAAATGGGTGTTATGCAGATCTACGATGATGGTCAGCTGGCGCCTCTACAGGCAATGCATCCAGTAGCCGGTCCAGTGCCACAGGTAGGCGCATTGCTTGGATAGCGATTTGTCTTCATTAACTTTTTACTATTCTAGTACGATGATGAACTGTCTGACTGTGGGGCTGCGCCCGTTGGTGCCATACCTGTCGCTTGGACACTGCCTGATGCTCCGCCACCGACAATGCTGGTGCAGGCAGCCCCTCCACATCATATCATTCAACCGCAGCCGCAGCCAGCAATTTGCATTGAACAGCAGCAGCAGCAGCTGCCAGCTCATCCTCCTCAAACGGAAACACCCACCCCACAAGTCCCACAGGAAGCATTGGGTAAGTGCCACAAATTGATTATTTTCACTGATAAGCTGCGTTTCATACGTGGGGCCTTTTTCGATAAAAGCGGATAACTGATAATGATTTTTTCTATTTATATAATGATTTCCCCCGAATGATGAACGATTTGCGATAGCCTTCGTTAGGTATATTATCAATTTTGATTTAATCAGGCATGTCTCCAGTGACTTTTATATGTCTGAATGAAAATTCAAATTACTTCATAGACTGTTTTTCAAATGAAATGAATATTCATGTCCGCTGCTGTTGATATGAGATAGCATTCCGGACAAGTAATGTGATTATTCAAATGCGCATTGATAAAGAACCTTCTAAAGATTCGAAAAAACAGTGAACTTTTATAAAAATTGTTTATTTTCAATACTCGTATTCTTTGTTTATGTCTCAATTTGCAAAAGGCTTGTGAGACTTGAAAAGACTGACAGATCCTATGAATATGCCAACAGATTAACAAAAAACTCGCGTTGTTAATTTTTAAAAAAGGGCATTCAGTTTATTTATAAAAAAGGCAAGCAACAATATGTTTAAAATTTTAATTAATATCATGTTTTAATTATAGATGAATTGTAATTAATTTTTGTTCGTTACTTTCGAGTTCTTTATGTTTTAAGTTCAAGGCAAAATTCGATGCGTTTTGATATTTTCGCTGAAATACTTCGTTGTGTTTGTCATATGCAATTTGTGCTGACTTCTTTCTTCTGGCGCTAGGGGTTCCCAGTTGCGTTTGTGTTAGGTGTACCCAAAACATCACATGATACGTGTATGGGACGTTGTTGCGACGCCTTCCAGTTTATTCTTGCTTGTATACCCCTTTTGTAGAGGGTATTATAATTATGTCGCAAAATGTGTAACGCATAGAAGGCAATGTCATCGACACCATAAAGTACAAAGTACATAGCAATGTATATTATATTATATATCAATATAGGTTACATATGGGTGAAATAGGAACGATCGGTCATAAATTAAGTTCTTTCAATAACAGTGTTGTCCATTGCTAGTTTTCCCATGCTCGTTATGTATGAAAGAAATCCTATCAAAATATGATGAATCGGTCCAAAAATTAATTTTGTAAAATAACTTATCCTAAATTGGCATTTACAATGTTCCCTATCTATGAGCAAAGTCTTAACAACTTCGCGATGAGCTTTTTTGTTTTTTAAGATTCTGTGACCAAATCAGCAATTATGGGCTATCTATTCTCCTTACTTATCCTATCCCCTTCAAATCGGACTACTATATTATATGGAGCCAATAGGAAAAGACAGAAAAGAAAAGCTTGAGTATAAAAACAGTATGTCAAATATCCACAAGGGTATTTAAAGTTCGTCGTGCCGATAGTTAGCTAGTCTTTCTTGTTGTTTTTTATACTTTTGTTTAATTGCTGTGGCTGCTCTTTCGGTTCGAATTATTCGTGTTGTTGCTAGGCGCTTGTTGTGAGCTGTCTCGATTCAATTGGTTCTGGCCAAGTGCTTGTAATGTCTGCCATGATGAACTGCAGCTAGGGGAAAAGCTCTTAACAGGTGTTTGGTTTGTTGTCGAGACATCGTTTTAACATACTTTTGCATGTACATATATATATGTATATATGTACATATATGTATAGTTCTCGACGACTATCCGTTTCTGCCACTAATCAGCTGTGCAAGTGGACGACGTCGCTCTCTGTTTGTGCTTTGTTCTTGTTTTGAATTCTTCAAGCTTATCAATCGGCAGTCTTTGTATACAGTGGTCATAATACTTCAACGTCGTGCTCCACTTACTGTTGCAATTGTGGCGCATGTGCATTTTTATAGGCTACACACACTTCACAAATCGGGTATTGCATGCGCTTGTCTAGCGCTTTACAACACTTGAAATTAGCTTGTTGAAGCTAAGTTTCTTTTTCGAGTGTTGACTAATGTGCGAATTACCTTTGCTTGGGAAACAACATTTTTGAATGCTGTCTATACGAATTTTGATTCGCATAAAGTTAAATATATAAACTCAAGGAATTTTTTTTTCGTGAAATTTATGCGCATATATATGTCAATTAAAGTTTCATTAAAATAGGTTTTGGTTCTTGGAAGTTTTATAATTGTAATACAACTATTCCATAGTATATTTTTAATCAAATTCATATCTAAATTATTTCTTTTATCAAACATTTTGCTTACCAAGCGTCTTCGTAATTCGCTTTGACATTTATTAAGCTTTCTGTTGCTAATTTTCTTTGGGCCTTCGCTCCGTTTTGCCCACTGGTCATTTGTGTGATGCATTGCGCCCGGTTTAGTGTTGCCTTCCGCCTTATCAAACACAGTCATTGACATTTTTGTTGGCCACTGGCCACTGACTGCTCGGCATGTGGAAGAGTGAAGCAAAGCGAACCGATGTGGATCACACCACATATATACATGGCTCACATATACCTATTATGCACCCGGCTCGGCCCAAAGTAAAATTGATAGCTGGGCTGTCCAGTTGGGTGTGTAAGTGTGTGAGAGTGTGTTTACCCTGTTAAATGGCTGAAGCGTCTAAACGGCCATTTCGTTGTTATTTTCGCAGCACTTGGCGTCCGCGACTTTGTCAATACTTTGATATCATGAGGAGTGTGTGCACAGATAGATTGATATATGCCATAAAGTAATCGTAACTGTTTTCGCAATGCTAGCGTTTTTACGGGGCTCTCATAATTCGTAATGCTCATTTAAACGCTATTTATTGATTTGGCTAATCTTGTTGGCCAGTGTTGCGACGGGTTTTTAATCGGGCTGCGATGTCTAGGTTTAGCTCAATTGGCGCACGACCAACACACACACACACCAACACACATTCTCCACAGTACTCGTATTTTGAGTACAAGGTAATATGATAAGGCGTCAACAAAATTATTATCTGAACTTTGATCGATGATTTTTAGAGCTTTGGACATTACCGCAACTCTCCAACCGTATAAAAGATACCATTTTATCCAATCAGCGTGTAACTTACCGGTTGTATAACGGTTGAAAGTATAACACTTGTTTTTCAAGTTCTCAAAATATATATGAAAAAAATGATTTATTCTCTTTTTGTTTTTTTTGTTTTTCTAACATTTATTGTTCTGCTTTGCTTTGTGTTTGCATAATTTTTTTTCTCATTTTGCTTGCGTAGCTCAGCGCTCAATAATTCTTTGATGCGTATAACAGTTTTATTTGGTTATCAATTAGGAGCATGTGTAAGTGTGTGTAAATGGTGTAAAACTGCATTTGTTGCTCTTTATGTGTGGTATACACTATACATTTGATTAGCTTTAAAATATATATATGTATATAACACATCTATATGTATATTTTGTTTGTAGTTTTAATTCTTGTGTATAACAAAACGCACAAGCCTTTAAAAATTTGTTTTGTCATGGACTTGTCTGAATATTTGCATAAATTTTTGAATTTCAATAGTGTACAAAATATGAGCCATAATATGTTTCATTTGTTTTTGTTTTTGTTTACTGTTTTAAGCTACATTATTAGTTAAAATTGAAAACAATTTCATATATTTTTTTGTTGAGTTTTTTCTTTAAAATAATTTTTATTACAAAATTTATTAGATTAGCATTGTTGTGTTTTTTATTTTTAATAGTTGTTGCTCCTCTCCTAATTTGCTTACAAGTTTATCGCTTTACCTTCTTTCTATACATACGAAAAAATAACTAACTACTACCATAGAAAGGTTTACATTTGTTTGTTTTTTTTTTCTTCTGCTATTTTCTACTTGGTTTCTTCCTACTACAACTAGGCCGTATGACACATTAAAAAACTTGCGGTATAACAACGAATGCACAACAACAGTTATAGCAGTAATAATATAGATCGAGAGTTAATATGATACATATAACAAATACGGTAGCAATAATAATAATAATAGTAATGGTACATAATAGTATTTTAAAAATCGTTAAATTTAACAAACGAATAATAAAAATAGTTTACAATCTAGTTGCTTTTGCTGTTTGCTGTTTTGCGGTTGTATAACAGTTGAAACTATAATCAATCAGAGTTTATCAAAGTTTTTAGTTTCTGTTGTTGTTCTTTTTTCGCATTTATGAGCGTGTAACTATTATTATTACATTTTACCTTTTCTATATATATATATATATTTGTATGTATATAGCTAATATTTATATATGGCAGCAGAGCTCTGCTACAATCTTATCGAAGCTAAGCCAAGTTTTCTTGAATTTCCTTTTTGCCATCAAGCAAATCTATAACATATGTATATAATTAGTTGTATGTATATTGAATAGTTGCTTAGGCATAGTTTCGGTATCGGTATCGTTATATACATATATATGTATATATATATATATATATATATATATATATATGCGCTTTTTGTATATAGTTTTCTTTGTGTGCTCTCTTTACAATACTTTTCGCTTTGGACCTGGACCTGGGCTTGCCCCTGCCTGAACTGGTGCGCTGTTTTTTTCTCTCCTGCTCCTACTCCCTCGGCTCTGCTGTGCTCCTGCTTCGACTTGGCTCTCCATTGTATAAGTTGCTAGAAAAATATCGCACTCTACTCTTATTCATACGCTTTCATTCTTACATTCCGCTTCAATCTCTCTCTTCAATTTATTTATATTATTTGTTTGTGTTTCTGCTTTGTTTTAAATTCTTGTTGCTTAGAGCTTTGATTCCGTTGTTGTTAATGACTTCTGTTGCGTGGCGGGGAATTGCTGTGGCGGCTCCTCCTTCTGTGGACTGGCCAGAGTTCTGATGATCTTGGGCACAATGGTGATTGGTTGATCCTCATCCTCCTCCTCGGCATCCTCGCCCTGCTCCTCATCGATGGGCGTCAGCGTCTCAGGATGCACTGGCGTCTCATCCGAGCTACTAAAGCGTTTCATACAGGGCGCCATAAAGCTGGTGATGGTGGACAAGGCGAACAGTCCACCCGCCATGTAGAAGGGCAGATCATAGGTATGGGTTAGATCATAGATGAAGCCCGCCAGCGGTGTGCCAATCAGTGCAGCAAATCCTCTGAACAATATAAGCAGGCCAAAGGCGTTTGTTAGCTTGTCCAGGCCCAGCAAATCGACCAGAATAATTGACGTTAGCGAAATGTAGCCGGAAATGGCAATTCCAAAGGCGATTGACATAGCTATATAGGCGCTGTAGCTGTAGCACAGTGGAGTCAATGTGACGGCCACCGTCGAGATCAGCAGGCAGATGTTGTTGAGCAGCAGCGAATTGACCTGTGGCAGATCCGCCACCCAGCCGCAGGCCACACGTCCCACGGTGTTGGTGATGCCAATGATGGACAGCAGCATTGACGCATCGTTCCTTTCTATGCCATGCTCCTTGGCTGCATCCACCAGGTAGACAAACGGTACATATAATCCAGCCATGCCGAATACATTGGAGACGCCCATTAGCATAAAGACGGGATCCTTCAGTAGGCTCACATCCAACATGGTGTTCACAACAGATTTAACCGAGTCGGGTATGCACAGGCACGGGCACAGATCGTACTCCTCACGATGCTTGTCCGCCTCCGCCAGTGGATCCAAACGCATGCTCTGCATGCTCTTCTCGTACTTGGTGAGCGACAGCACAGAGTTGCGGTAGTTTGTGAGCGACTTCTGGGATTGATATTGAGGCAGATTTGTGACGGAGCCGGAGTAGAAGATGTCCTTGCGTGACATGGGACGCACCATGCGCCCGCCACTGCCGCTTGAGCTGCCTTGACGCTGGGACAGCGACAATTTTGAGGTATTGAAGTCGGCGCCGGCGCCCGCTTCGATGTCTGCGCGGGAGGAGGCACGTATGGCTGCCAGCGAGGGCTGGTAACGTTCACTGCCGGATGTCTTGCGGACGCGGCTAAAAGATGGCACCGAACCGTTTTTGGGAAGACTTTGGTGATCGCCAGCGAGAAAGGCGGGCTGGGAGGCATTGCGTATCATCGCATCCTGCGACTGATATGGACTGTGCTCGTTCTCCGAGTTGCGTTGCGATCGGCGACCAGATCGCGTGGACAGTTGACCATTGCTATCGGCAGCGTCATTGTTTGGAGGGGATTGAGCATTCAGTTCCACCACCTTGGACTCGGTGATGGTGGGCAGCGTTGAGACCGGATGCAGTCCGCCAGATTGCTGGGCGAGCAGCTCCAGATTGAGGCTGGAATGGACACCAGGATCGGCATTCAGTGGCAATTTCAACTTACGCTCCATGGTGCCGTCGGGCAACTGGACCATAAAATGTGAGCCCGCAAACGAGCCGCGTTCCAGCTGCATCTGCTTCTCCTCGTACATGCGCTGCATCAGTGGCTTCACCTTCTTCTTTTTGGGATAGGTTAGCGGCCGCATCATGGCGCCAAAGATGGCACAATTGAGTATCAGTCCAGCGAAGATGAGCAGCGCATTCTTCCAGCCATACTCATCCAGCAAGTAGGTGGCCAGTGGAGCAAAGGCAAATGTGCCAAAGCCCGAGCCGCACACGGCAATGCCCGTGGCCAAAGAACGCTTCGTCTCAAAGTAGTATCCCACGGCCACTACAGCGGGCAAATAGATCATGCCGAAGCCAAAGCCGCCCATGACGCCATAGGTGGCCATAAGCATGCTGACGGATCCGCTGAACGTGCTCAGCACAAAGGCAATGCAGGCAATGATGCTGCCAGCGATGCAGACGGCACGGCAGCCATATTTATTGGCCAGGGCCGAGACGATGGGACCGGCGCTCAGATAGACGCCAGATAGGAGACTTCCCACCCAGGCGACGGTGCCTTTGCCCTCGTGAAAATAGGCGACAAACTCGTTTAGGAATATGCCAAAGGTGTATGCGATGCCGTCGACGATCATGTTGCACATGAAGCTAGCGAAGCAAATGACCCAGCCGTAGCCACCGTCCGGCGGTGGCGGCAATTCGCCGTACACGCTAACCTCGTCCTCATCATCTCCATCTCCGTCTCCGTCATCGTCCTCCTCCTCATCGTTGTCATCATCGGGACTGTTATAGTTCTGGTCGGAGGTCAGACGGGCCGCTTCCTCGCAGGCTAATTCGCTGTCGGTTCGATCAAATTTGCGCAGGCGTGCCGCCGAGTTGCCAACAGCAGCCGCCGTGGAACCCGCATTGCTATTGGTGTCCACCATAATTGTGTATTACTGTTGATTTTGAGTTGCTTTTAATAAGCCGTTAGTTGTCTAAGCGCACACACTTTGCTTTTGCTTTTAACTTTAAGTTCGGAGCAAAATTTCTTTTAATTGCAATTTCGTTTTTCACTTGCGCGCGCCCACACGCTCGCCCCCGCCAACAGTTGCAGAGGGAGTCTCAGTCGTCGATTTGTCTGTTATGCGTGGCCGAAGTGTCGCGCTCGGCGCCGTTGCGAGTTATGCGAGCCCTAGAACGGCCGCTGTCGACGTCGCTGTTGCTGCTGCTGCTGCTACTGTGTTTTATCTTTGCGCGCGCTCAGCATTTAATGCGCTCTCTGCTACTCCCACACTCTACAATGGCTATGGCGTTGCCGCTCTTTAGTTCTGCTCTCACGGAGTCAGTGGCGAAGCTTTAGTTGCCGTTATATGGGATGTGTGCGTGTGTTGTTATTGTTAAATTGTTGTTACTCAAAGTTCTTATGCATTATCGACTGAGAGAAAGGGAGAGAGAGCGCAACTATATATGGAAATATTTTAATTTATTAAATATTTGTGGATTTTTGCTATTTGTCACGTTGAGTTGTGCTTGTGCATGAGTTTGTCTTTTTTTTTTTTGTTTTAATTTTCTTTACTTGTATATTTTTGCATTGGATACAGCTGACTGACCAAAGTAAAAATTGTATTTTTGTTATTGTTGCGGCATTGCAAATTTTGGCTGCACTTTGTTTTTGTCTTTGACTTTGCACTCTTTCGTTTTGCTATACTCTTGCTTTTGGGGCTAGTAGTAGTACATGCTGCTGCTTTTATGTATGGCACATTTTTGCATTGCTGCCCGCCGCCGTCGCCGCGACCACTGCTTTTTGGGGGTGCTGTACGTACTCGGCGTCGACGTCGGCGTCGACGTCGGCGTTGCCGTCGCTGTTGGCGCTGTCGATAATGGCAATGCAATTGTATAATTTGTAAAGCATTGAAATTTGATTGTTAAATTTGTATTAAATCGAAATTCTTAGCGTCAGCAGAAAACAGAAAAACTTTGGCTGTCGACGGCCCCGCAACGTGTGATCGATAAAAGCTGAATTGAACGAAACAAACAGGCCGAGCAGCAACAACAAATCCAGCAGAACCAACAACACAAGTGCACACGGAACTTGGCTTACGTGTTTCACACTCTGCTACACGAATAGCAAATGACGCTGAGCTGCAGTTTACAACATAGCTTGAACTGAAGTTTGATAAATTTATATATATTTTTAAAATATATTTTCTGGGTGTATACAATTTTTTTTTTCTTTGTGCGCCGCGAGAGATACTAACAAAAAGCACCACACACAGACTTTGTCGTCGTCACTGCTGCGCTGTTCGATATAAAATGAAAATTCGTCGTAACCAACAAACGACTGAAACCGACCGACGGGGCAGCTAGAACTGTTATACTACGATATACAAAACAGCCAGCGACAAATGTGAACGCAAACGCAATACAAAACGCAACAACTACATATAACCTCATACAACAAACACAATTTCAATTACAAACAACAACACTAATGCAAAAAATCAAAAAAGGAAGAAAAAAAAAAATCGAAAAAAAAAATACAGCAACAAAAAAGATATTCTCGCCATGCGGTTGCTGACATTGCGATTGCCTCGCCGCTGTCTATTTTTCATGCAATGCATTTGAAGTTCAAGCTCGCAAGCTCTCTAAACAAAAAGCTGGCCGCTCTCCCGTTGCCGCTCTCTGACATATTGCGATGGCCACCTGGCCGAAGGCGCTCTTTGCTTTTGCGAAGCGCTCTCTCTCTCTCATCGTGTGCTTGGCTTGCAGGTATGCGGCGCAAGGGTTGCGCTTGGCAGAAACAGCTGATTTGTACATTGGCAACGACAGCGGCAACAACAACAGCAAAAGCAGAAGCAGCAAAAGCACTAACAACGCCAGCAGGAATGTTGGCTGTTGTTTCGCTTTGCACAGATTTAACACAAACAACTTCGCATAGAGTCTCATCCATCCGCATAGCAACCCCCTTGGCAAACTACCCTCATTTATGACGCACTTTCTTAAGGGTTGTCTTACTTCATACAATATACATGGATGACCGTTACTTTTTGTTGTTCTTTTGTCAGTTCAAGAAAAACCGGCACTCGTATAACAGTTTTGTCGTGTATAAAAGACGCAACGAAAGAGCGTAAACTGTTGCTCTTAGTTTTGATTTAGGTTAAAGGTTAACTTGTGACTTTCAAACTTTTACTTTTTTCCTGCGTATGTATGCGTCTAAGTGTGTGTGTGCGCTAAAAATTGTTTGGTGTGCCGCCTTTTAGGCGCCGACCTTCAAAAGAACTAGTGCAAGAACCGAAAATTTCTGCATTATCTTAACAGGTTTTAGCTATAATACAATGTTTTGGACTTTTTCGTTTTTGATAAGTGAAGCGGTGCTAATTTCACAGTTTTTACAGCCCAATAAACGGATTGTTTTTAGACTTGCGGTAATAAAAACATGTGCCTTATAACAGTTGTTTGTTAAAGATAACTTTTTGCGTTAAGTTTCTACTTAAGAGAGTTTCGATCGGGCGTTTCTCTTAAGCGTACGCTTTTCTCTTCCCAGGATGTACATTTGACTAACTGTTTATTCTATGTGTGGGTGTTCAATGCCATTCATAAAAATTGTAACACGCTTACACCCACGGCACACTCACACACACACGCTCACACTCATGCACATACACATACACAGCCATGTGACTAGTAGGTCAACGCCAGAGGGTAGCAGCTCTTGACGTTTTGCTTTTTTGCTTTCATAAGTTGATTTGGCTCTATTATTAGCGCATTAGTAGCCCATCTCTAATTTCGTGTTAAAGTAGATTTTTTATGGCCAGGAAATTGCACAGTTAGTTTGGTAACATCGTATAATTCTCCAAAGCGAAATGTAATATCCAGCCAAGACTAAACTGTTATACCACAAGTGACACACGCGCCGCTCAGTTGTGCATGTTGGCCCAGTGTGTGTGTGTGTGTGTGTGTGTGGGCATGTTCTCATTATAAATGCATCAAATTGTCGACTTGATGTGTAAACCAGGTCTCTGATTCCGGCACGTGGCATTAGGCCAAATGTGGGCGGCATGGTTATTGCATGGGTTGCATTTTCACGCCCATCCAACTACAAAACTGTCCGTGCATCAGGTGTTTGATTTCAACGTCTAGTATCAACAGGGGCGGCAACTGCAGGTGCCGCAGATTTTCGACTGCACTGTGGGAGGACAATTTTTGGGCCCCAGGCCAGAAGTTGGAACCCATAAACCCAATGGGATCAGAGAGAACTATGGGCTTGTGATTTAGTTTAAAATCAATTCCAACGCAAATAAAACACTTCATTCAATTTTAAAAACTTTTAAATAAAACAAAAAATTTGTGTACAAAAGCTTCATGTATTGAAGATAAGCACATAATCTATACCAAATCTTATAATTGTTTATTATGTCAATTCAATATGCTTTATTTAGAAGAAGTTTATGCCCTAAAATTGCTTTCATTTGCTTTCTTCCACTGTCTGGTAACAATTTTCATTTATCATGCCAAAGAGTTGAATGCGCTTTTATAGATACTTTTGTGTATCGACGACATCAATGCCATCGCCTCTGGGCCGGTTCAAGAATTTTTTATCAACCTTCTGCTCAGTCTCGTAGCTGCACTTTCTTTGTTTTGTATTTGTTTAATTTTTGTTGTTGTTGTTGTTGAGGGAAATGAAATTGAAATTGCGCATACGCCACATTGCGCCTCAGCCAGTCAGTCGATGCGCTTTTGTTTAACGTTGTATTTTTTACGCTGTGAGTTTTCCTCAGTTTTTCTCATTTTCACAGTACTATATAGCGTGCATATATATATATGCATCAATATGCTATATACACATCTGTATCCTATGCCAATATATATTTACAAAATGACGCAGTTTTGTCGCTGGCAATTTTTATATTTTTTGCTTGCGTTGGTATTTTACTTGTTGCTTTCGCTGCGCATCATTCGTAGCTCATTTCCCAGGTGTACTTGTTATTGTTGGCCTCTGTTGTACCCGTTAGATACTTTTGTATCTGATAGAAGGAATTGCCCGTCTGCTGCCCACGTGCCAACTGTTATACGCATCTATATGCTGGTGCCAGCAGGATACACACATAAACATAACAAGCGCCAGCCGAAGCGTGTGTCCCTGCTGTGCTCCTGAAACAGCTATTGCTACTTTACCATTTATCCTGTCGTCGAGCTGTCAGTTGTCTTTCAGTTGTTCACCCATTCAGCCTCTCTCCTCCCCATTCAGGCTGCTGCTGCTACTGCCGCCCACCCATCGATACTTATCAACGACAATTCTTGCGCGAAATAACTAGCACCTAGTAGATGCCAATGTCAAAAACATTCGAGCTTTCATTTATATATGAATCCGCAAGCACTCACACGCCCACATTTACACACATACAAGGACGCAATCTGCGCACTTGATGAAGCGATTTCTCCTCTTTAGCCTCTCACTATGGTATATCTAACCTTCAATAACTTTGTTGTTTCTAGTTCGATCTATTTCAAATATTCAGATCCTAAATCTGACATCAAAATGTATGTAAATACGAAAGAGTAAAGTCTTAAAAGGATATTTTTCGATTTTATTGTGAGCCAACTTCAGATATCATCCTTCAGAGTCGATATATATCGATATTGCGAAAACGGGGATATGAATACTCGATAAATAAATAAATAAAAATACTAATATAAGGAATCTTGTTTGAAAATCCATATATATCGAAAATATGCAAATGGATGATGTCGAATGAAATATTTAAATTCATGTTTCTAACTCGGATAGTTTAATTAAATATTTTGTTTCAAAATCGATATATATCGATAGTATGGAAGTGGGTAATATCGAATGAAATGAAAAATATTAAGTTTCAAGTCTCAAGCACGTATAGTTTGATCAAGAATATATGTGTTCATAGTTGCCTTCTACCTGCTATCAGTTTTCAATGTCTACAGGGTATACGAAAAATGGCTGAATATGCTCACACCGCCCACTTTATAGCTACAAGCCTCAACGCTGTCGTCGCCGCCGAAGCACTCGTAAATAATTTGTTGGCTAGTGCTTTCATTGATAAGAAAAAACGCTTTACAGTTCTTAGCCGCTTGTTTGTTTTTTGTGTATGCCGCCGACAGGTGGTGGCGGATTCGGATTTGGCGACGGTGCCAGGGGCAATTTTCTAGCTTTGTTCTAGACGAAGGTCGCGTGCCGTTTGTCGTCTTAGAGAATTATGCAATTTCTTTGGCTTATTGTTTACTTTGCGGGCAGCCACAGTTCTTTGGCTATTATTTATTGTAAATTGACACAAATGAATTCAATTGAATTGCTAGAGCAACAGCAGCAGCAACAACAACAGAAGAACAGGGTGCCACATGCAACAGGGTGCCACATTTAACAGGGTGCTTTCAGTTGTAGTTTTGTGGAACTGTTGCCAGGCAGTCAAAAGTTTACGCATTTGTGTATTTTTCTGTTGTTATTTGTCATCGAATCCGACCACCCATAATACGGCGCATTGTTGTCGAGATTCGTTATCAATTTATATATGTATTTGTACAGGAACAACAGCAAAACAAACAACAACAAGCGAGTACCACGTGTGGCAATATAGTTATAATACGCTTTATTTGTTTATTGCATTATGCTTTCAAGTTTTTTTTTTGCCCAGCTGCTGATAAGCAACAAATTACTTTTGATTGAAAATGCATACTAAAATAATTCATTTTCACTTATTAATAAACATAGCTGTGTCATTTTCTGTTTATCGCATGGGAATATACTTATATTGCCAGTACATACTTATATATACGATTATATATATATATATATATATATATCTCGACACATTTTTCCTTCGTTGCGCAGCTTTTGTGTTGGTTTATGGACTTTGAGTTGTTTTGTTTTCATTTGTTGTTGTTACTGTGAGTCAAATCATACATTAAAATGTGACTAAGCTTAGCTTATTTTTGTTGTAATGCTAAACCCTTTTTATCAAATATGAATAATTGTGTATATTGGCATAGATTACATGCATAAATTATAATATAGGTTCATAAATAGTTAATGTATGTTTGGTATTGGATTGATATGGAACGGTTGGGTCCTGCCAAAGGATATATGTTAGAGCATTGAAGTTGACAAAAAATAAATCTTACTGTTGGAGAAACAATCATTTTATATTTCTTTGTTAGTTTTAAATTTATTTCTATTGGCTAATTTGATATGAATAAAACCAAATTAAAGAGACTAAGAAACGAAAACTACGAATTGTTGCTGAATTTGAACCGGCGACTGCCCGTTTGTTAGTCCGACGCTCAAACATTTAAGCCACGCAAGAACGAAGCACACTTCTATGCCTTGATATTTTTTAAGACATATATGAATACCATTGTGTTTCACTTAGAACTCGAATATTCCAAAAACCCAGTTTAGCTTTCTAGCTTCGGTTTCAGCTTTGCTTTAAACTCACTCCAATCATTCAATCTGTTAGGACAAACTCTTTAATCCTAAGACTAATCTAAAGATATCTGTTTTGTGATGCTTTAAAGTGTGAATGCAGTTAACTCAAGTTTTGTTCTCCTGTTTTAATGTTCTGACTATTGATATATGTATGCCACTTTGTCATATTTATTTCGCTTATTACTTTTTTACTCTCCAATTTGGTTTCAGTGATGGGCAGCAATGAAAATATTCATTCGTTATACATTTAAGAAGTAAACATATTGATTAAAGCTTTCATTTGTTGTTTGTGAAATGTATTTATTTATTTTTAATGATTAATTTGCTCAATTATTATACTATTTGTTTATGTTTGGTTTGATTGTATTAGGTGTCTACTGCTAGTATTTGGTTCAATTAAAATTGATATAGAAACTCAATTCTAAAGTTTTAAAGAACACGTAGCTCTCTCTCTCTATCCCTCTCTCACTCTCCCACTCTGTCATCGGTTAAATGGCTTTAAAATTCGTAAATTGTAAGCCAAACATAAATTACTTGAATGTGGCAATCGTTGTTATTGTTCTCGTTGTTGTTGTTGTTTTTTGTTGCTGCTAATAAAAATTGAATAAAATCGCGCGTTCAATAACAACAACTGTCCACACAGATGGGTCATGGAGAGAGGGGAGGATGAGGGGGACGGGGACGGGGAGGGGAGGAGAGGGGAAAATCGGTAAATCGAGACAGCAACAGCCCCGCTTTTGGGGGCTGCTCTCCAGTTGGTGATGACCCCGTTTTGTCAGTTTGTTGAAAAGAAAAATCAATTAAATATCAAATAGACCTCCACAACAACAACAAAAGCAACGATTACAAAATCTCGTTTGTTCAAATATAGCGCATTGTATTGTATCGAGAGAAACGCAAATTCATTTGCGTAATGTATAACTGGCATATGATATGATGTGCATGTTTTGGCTGTAGAACAGTTTTCATAGTGAAACCGAAAGCGAATTTGTCCACTCCCCAGTCAAGTGTCGGAGACGTCAAACTGTGCTAATGCTGTTTACTCTTTCACTTCCACTTCCATGTAACTGCCCGCTACGCCCCTGGCCAATGCTTACACGTGTAAGAGTAAAGTACAGTCGCGTTTGTTTTCGATTTTTTTTTTCGTGCCGTTGTGGATTTCCTTGTTTTGCATTGTTGCATTCAACTTTTGTTGCTGCCTGCTATTATTAGCCTAACATGTTTAACTCTCATTGTTGTTGCTTTTTGTAATTTACCTGTGCACTCATGTCTGTAATTATCCAGCCAACCTTGTCATACTGCAGTTCTCTCAGCTCATCGTCGCTACCAAATCTGACACTTCCCCTGGCACAGTTTTTTATTATAGTCTCTAGGCTTTTTATATAATTTGCATGCAATTCGCATTACGAGTGAATACTCTATAAGTTTTCATTTCATATTTGTGAGTTCTGTATTAACTTCGACGCTTTTTAGGTTAAAGATTTCTATACTCATGTGTGCAGGTGTCGGTTGAAGTGTCAGGATTAAAAGGCTACTCCTCATGGGTGCATGGGAAATCAGGAAAATCTTTATCTTTCACAGTTCTCAAGCAACTTTGGAGCGCAGACTAATATTGAGCCATTCTAAAGATTGATTCATGTATTGAAACTCTTCATAATCTTTGCATATAGCCTGTTTTACAGTGTTATTGGACTGTGAACGATTGAAATTATAACTTCTAGTTTTTTATATACTTTGCATTTGAGTGGTTTCTAATTATTGCCACACATAAAGCTGCTCTCGCAAATTTTCATTTCAATTTTGAGAGCTCTATTCCAGTTTTTACTCCTATCATTTGAGTGTGTATTTATTGTTGGCCGCTTGTTAGATGTTAATTGAAATTAATTAACACATTGAGTTCGGAATTCTGCTGCTCTACTATTGTTGGAAATCCGATTCCGTCTGGCGGCCCTGCTGCCTTTTGCTTTTTTTTTACTGTGTTTGTCATATGACGTTATGGGGTAAATAATATTTAGCACCGCATTTTAATTGTATACTGAAAGCATTCGTTATGATATAGGCGTTAATAAAATTTTAAATAGCTTTGCTCACATATATTGTTAATGGTGCATACACATATTAATATAATTCTAATCGTTCGTCTATGGCCTACATTGTGGCACGCGGCCATGTGGCAAATGGGAGGCTTGTTTCTTCCCAAATTGTCAAGCAGCAATAGCCAGAGGATGAAAGTTTTGCAATTGAATTCGTATTAGATTCGTGTGCAGTTGAAAATTATGTCAACATTTTATTTTTGTTTTAAGAAATTAAGTTTGTCGAATACATACTTGGAAATTTTTTGTCCTCTACTCAAGTGTAATAAACTGGAATCCTGTTCTTTCTTATGTGTACGTATTATATATAATTCTGTGTTAGTTCGGAATCTGGATTCCACAGTAAATTTCATTCTTAGTTTAGGCGAAAACTCAAAAAGTTTTCGCCTTCAAATTTTATTCCCTAACGTGGAAAATGGCCGAAAAAATGTGTGCATTTAAAGATTCTCACGATTTGTCCCACACATATTTAATATACAAAGAGTTAGTATTTCACCTTGTATAAATAGTTTCCCGGCCTTAACCGATCGAAGATTTTTGTTTCAAATTGTAGACATCAATTTTTCACCCATTTTCCGCCCGTAGTGCTAGCTATTTGCAAATGCTTTCAACAAATTAAGACATAAGAGTTACAATTAAGGTTTATTTTAAACCAACAAGTTTCATCCAACCGTTTTCCGCACTTTTTCCACACTTACGGTTGTTCTTAAACCCCTTCTAAGTGTGCAGCTTCATCACAAAAGGTATCTACAGTAAACATTTCTCAGATTTCTCGCTCAGTTTATGTCATTCCGTCATGCAGTCAATTTGTCAATCAATCGGAACAAACACTTTTATATATAGAGACAGATTGTGTACTCATTGCATTGAACCCAAGTACTTCCCATGGGAAAAATTACTATATTTTTTATGGGATTGTGAAAGTGTAATGTTTTATTAATACGGGATTTATGTACTTCCTCAGCTGTGCAAACATAAGTCTGCTGTCCCATATTCTCACAGTCTCAGGCGCACCTCAATGTTCAGTGGCCATGTGAACAGCCTTGTGGGTCGCCCCTCCAGACGCCCGTTGTGGCTAGGGCCTTATCAAGTGTTAATATTTACAGCGCGTAATTGTAAGTACTTGGGGCAAGACCCAGAGCTGCAGCTCCCACATTGCGTATCAGTTGGGATTATTAATTAGGCATTTATTAATGACAAATAGGCGTCAATGGCAACAGCATCGCTTCGTTGACTTCTCCGAATCACGTGTGCATTATTTAAGCACTTTTCCTGATAACAGGCAGTGCCCACCTTATCGACAAGCATGTTTTGGACGGGTTTATCGTAAGGCCCATATCAGAGAGAGGGCGCAAAGTTCAGCTACCGAAATGAGTTCACAGTATGAGGCACCGATTGTGATTTACTCTAATAATAATAATGTTGTTCGTCCAAACGGAACTTTATGGAACTTCTCTATCTCTGTTTCCGAGTGGGTGCTGCCCACACTTGTAATGGACATGGATTGAGTATTGTTATAGAGTACTTGCTGCAATGCCCAACAAATTGATTGGACAGCAACAGTCAGCAATATGTGGCATGCCTTATCGTCGAGCAATAACAACAGTTGCTGTGGCGACCATTTAGTGACAGTTATCTCTAATGTTGTTGTTATTGCTGCTGTTAGACGTGTCCGATTAAAGTGCAGTAAAATCAGCTCCCGGGTTCTATTCAATTTCCTCTATTGTCGGTCAGGCGCATCTCTATTGTCTATGCTGATTAGCGTCGTGTGTACTAAGTCTATATTGACTTTTTGATATTGTGAGCTACTTTCTGAACTGTACATAAACACACAGTATATCCACATTGCTATTTACATGCAGTTGCCCTTCATTCAAGTCATTAATTTCAAGATAAAAAACCGAAACAACAAATCAATTAAAATACATTTCAAAATTTAAGGATAGGAAATTTTTGGCAACAACAACAGCAACATCCGATTCAAATAAAAATATCTTATATGACATCAATTGGTATCAATTATGAAGATATTGTAAATTATTTTCTGTATTATGCACAACAATTGGGCGTATTTTGTGTAGCTGTAGGAACCACAACAGATAAAACTCAAGTGGATAAAGAAGAGGGGAATTTTTGTTGGATGCAGGGGGCTATGTTCTTTTTTTTTTTGAGAGTTTACTGAACACAGGAAATTCTTTTCTTTTACAGTTGATAAAACGCTGCTCACCAACAACAATAATAACAACAACAACATCAGCAGCTCGAACGAGTCGGCTTTGGATGAAACACTGATTGCCAACAGCGAGAAGCAGCAACAGCAGCAGCAGCAACTAGAGCTTGAATATCAACAGCAACAGCAGCAACTGCACCAAGTTGATAAACATCAACAGCCAGCCAGTTTGGTAGTATCCATTGCCACCGTAGCGCCGCAACTGCAGGTGCAGCAGCAACATCAACAAGCTGCAGCGCCACCGCAGCAACATCAGCAGCAACAAACTTCGCCAGTTGTGCCCCAGCAGCAACAGCAGCAGCAACCGCAGCCGGTGCAACAACAACAGCAACAAACACAGCCAGCACACACGCCCAGTCTCAGTGAGCAACATGCACAGCAGCAACACGCCCATCAGCATCAGCAACAACAGCAGCAACAACAGCAGCAACAACAGCAGCAACAGCAGCAGCAGCAGCAACCGCCTCAGCAGCAACAACCGCCTCAGCAGCAACAGCGCAAGCCACCTCAGCAGCAATACAACAACAACTCACAACAGCAAGTGCGTCGCAAATACTCCTCGGAGTACAATCATCAACAGCAACATCATCATCACCATCAGGGCAGCAGCGACACTGCCATACAAACCACCAAGACAATGTCGTGGACAAACTCCGCACAGCACAAGAAGTCCACGCAGTCGGTGGCGGTCACAGCCTCGCCAAATACTGTAAACAACGGCGCCACTGTTGCTGCTGCTGCTGCTAGTGTTGCTGCAACTGCACCACCAAGTGTTGGCGGCGGCTTCAATAAGCAGTTAACCGGTGTTAGTGCTGGCATCTACAGTCATCCTACTAAGACCTACACTAATCAGCAGCACTATCAGCAACAGCAGCAGCACTACCAAACCAGCCACAACAACAACAACAACAACAGTGGCAGCAGCAATATTAACAGTAACAACAACAACAATCAGCCACAAATGCGCACATATGGCACTATGAAAGTGCCCTCATCGCCTGTGGCAAGCACAGCCCCACCGCTGGAGCGCAAAATCAGTGGCCAGCACCAGCAACAGCAGCAGCTGAGCAGCAACAATTCGGCAGCAACAACAGCAACTACCTCAACGGCTAGCATAACAGCAACGCCTCATCAGTTTCAACAACAGATGTCCACTGAAAGTCAGTCAAATAGCACAAACAATGCCTCTGTGCTGTCTCAGCAACAACAACAACAGCAGCAGCAGCAACATGGTCATAACCAATACGCTCCAGCTGCCAAATCCTATGTGAGCTATGGAGCTAAGAACAAGTATGGCACACAAAACTTCAGTGCAGATACATCCTTCAGCGCAGCTGCAGCTCCTGTGTCTGTGCAGCCTGCGCTTAACTTGGCGCCACCAGCGCCGCCTGTCTCGCAAAACAACGCCAGCGCAGACAGCGGACAACCATCGTGGGCCAGTCTGTTTTCCAACAAGAAGCCCGTGGCCAAAGTGGCGCCCTATGACGGCAACAAGGCACAGCAACAACCACATCAGCAGCAGCTGCAGCAACAACAGCAGCAGCAGCAACAGCAGCTGCAGCAGCAACATCATCCACAGCAGCAGCAGCAGCAGCAGCAACAACAACAGCAGCCGCAGCTGCAAATGGCTCCACCACAGCAACAACCACAACAATTGCCTGTTCAGCAACAGCAACAGTCACAGCAGCAACTGCCATTAACACCGCCAACACAGAGCCTGCCCAGCGTGCACCATCAATTGCAATCGCCAACGCCAGTGCCAGCGCCAACTGTGCCGCTTATCACACCCGGCACACTGTCGTATTCAGCGGCCTCGGCACAGGCAGTACCCGCCGTGGCTGCTCCCGCCTCTGCAGCAGTCAAGCCGCTGAAAGCGGAGCCGATGCGTGCCGCTCAACTAGATGAGTGGACAAACAAATATGCTGAATTTCTGACACGTCATAAGACTAATCTGGCGCCCGTCAGTCTGCGGCCGCGTGGTCTGACTAATCGTTCCAATTATTGCTATATCAACTCCATACTTCAGGCGCTGCTTGGCTGTTCGCCTTTCTACAATCTGCTGCGTTCCATACCCAAGCAGGCGGCGGTGCTGAGCGAGGTCAAGACACCCACCGTGAATGCCATGTAAGTGACCCATGACGCATAACCCATGACCCAGTTGCATCATTAGCCCACCACGCTGCCACAGGCAAGTCAACAGACGCCTTGGCGCCAAAACCAACTGGCGTCTGTGTTACGCCTGTGGCATAACAATTGGCATCGGTCTGTCAGGCGTGCACTGGTTTTTTCCGTTTTGGACTTAATCTTTGCTTAACGTCTAGGTCGATGCAGGTGCATGGTGTATACGCATGATTAACCCATCGATGGCTTCATGTACACCTGCATGCACGCACATTTATATTGCTTTCTACAAAGTTCAACCGTGCTCTTAATTCCAATTCTTTCTTCTATAGGATGTCATTTATGAGTAACTTTTCATCACTGCCTGGCGGTACCCGCTTGCGTTTGAATAACAACAAAGCCGCCCAGATCAAGGGCAAGGATGAGTTTGCTGGCGTTGATTTGCAGTGCGATCTTGCCTTTGAGCCCACTGAAATATACAAACTGTGGAATGACAGTCGTGAGGAGCACGTGGAGGGCAGACAAGAGGATGCCGAAGAGTTCTTGGGCTATGTGCTCAACAAGCTTAACGATGAGATGCTCGAGGTAGGAGTCGATTATAAGTTGCTATATAAAATGGGATTTATTATTGATATGCATGTGTTTCTCAATAGGTTATCAAGTTGATTGCAAAGCCAAATGCCCAACAAAATGGCGAAGAACAGGAACAAGATACCGAAGATGGCGGAGACGTTTGGCAGGTAAGTCCTTTGCCTTATTTTAGTTGCTTGTAGTATTTGTATGCTCTGTAAAAACGAAATTGTGTGAGAAAATATGAGAGACAGAACCCCATTGAACACCCAAAAGATGTAATTGATTGGAGAGTTGATCTCTATTGAGTTGCTCGTGTGTCTGTTAAAAAACTCGCTAATCTCGGAGATTGTACAATTCGTACATAGCGTTATTTTAAATTGCACAAGAGAATGTAAAAGACACCAGAACCCCATGAATCACACCCAAGATGTATATGTTCTGGATTGGAAAGTTACGCTTTGTCGAAATGTCCGTAAATCTGTGTCTGACAACACGCTGATTTCGAAGACTACCATACGATACACCTTGAATACTTTTTTTATGTTTTGATAACATCCCCATTCCCAAAAATAATCCAACTCTCTTTCAATATAAGTACAAGTAGTTATAAGTATCTGCAGCAGTACTTAAGTACTTAATTCATTTTGATTTTACTTTTACAAATATGAATTTGTATATCTATTAAAAAAAATATATATATTTTTCAAATATATAGATAAAAAAGGGTTTGTTACTCTTATATAGCTAGATGAATCTTCTACTCTGCTCCTCTGGCTTTGATATCTCTCTCCCGCTCTGTTACCGAAATCTTGCTTTCTCAGCTCCTTCCACCCTTTCTGAAATATCGCTTTTCTATGCGATATGACATTTTAATTTAGTGAAGTTTAGTGCTTGTGCTTGTGTGTATTGGATCTAAATTTAAACAAATGCAAATTAACTCCGAGACAACTACCCTTGATTGGATCGGATCACTTGAGTTGTTATTGAATGGAACGATTGACTACTTTTAGATGATTTGCAATAATCGCAACAAGGGCAGCGTTACTCGCCAGACGGACTTTGGACGTACCCCGCTCAGTGATATCTTTCGAGGTGAACTGCGTTCCCGGCTGCAGCGCGAAGGCGAACACTCTACGGATGTTATACAGCCGTTCTTTACACTACAACTGAACATTGAGGTGAGTTGGAAGCGTGTCACGCAAAAGGATTGTGGTAAATACTCTTGGTATGGCGTTTGCAGAAAGCCGCTTCGGTGAAGGAGGCTCTTGAGATACTCGTTGGCCGTGATCAGCTGGAGGGCGTCACTGGTAGCAAGACCAAACAGGAGGTGGTCGCCTGGCAGCAAATGACTTTGGAAAAGTTGCCCATCGTTTTGATATTGCATTTAAAATACTTTGACTATAGGTCCGATGGCTGCACAAAGATATTGAAAAAGGTTGAGTTTCCAGTGGAGCTCAAAATCGATGCCAGTAAGTGAACATGTTATGCCTCAAGGAGTTGGATTCATGTTTATACCTATTCGCAGAGATACTTGGATCGAAGAAAACATCGCAAAAGCAGCGCGCCTATCGCTTGTTCGCTGTGGTCTATCACGATGGCAAGGAAGCATCCAAGGGCCATTATATAACGGACGTGTTTCATACCGGCTACAATAGTTGGCTGCGCTACGATGACAGCTCGGTGAAACCGATCGGCGAGAAGCAAGTGCTGCAGCCGCACACGCCGCGTGTGCCTTATCTACTCTACTATCGCCGTTTCGATACCCTGCCACAGATGCAGACGAGCAATGGCGCCGGCGCTGGAAGCACAGTAGGCGCCACCAATGCCCATGCCTCGGCCAGTGCCGCATCTACCACATCAGCTGCAAACTCAGCGAATAATAAATGAAACTAAGTTGTCAAAATAATGGCATACCCAGCCTAAGGGCATGCCAGAGTTTGATTTTTTATGCATATACAATTTGAACGGTTATATTATATATTTAAATGCCTAATGTTTAAGCCCAAAGTCCAAAGCGCATGTACGTGTGAATGGTAGTTGTATTTGTGTGGTGAATGCGTGTGTGTCTAAGTGTGTCTAAGTTTAATAAAAACAAAACTCCTAGTTGGTAAGCCTTAGCCGTAGCCCTAAGTTGATAACAGTTTAGTTGTGCAAGAAAGCAAACAAACCAACAATTCGTTGAAACGAAATCTGTACAAAATTAGCGAATGGTATGGCTAAACTTAACAGCGAGCAAATTATCATATACATATACTATATAAGTAAGTTTCATAAATTTGAGCCAGCCAATATTTGTAAATCCCGTTTGGCATCAACCTATTCAAAATGGCACAAACAAGCAGAAGCGTGCATATATTAGATAGCTGTAGACCTCTTCGATATGACAAACATTTAGAGCTCTATATGTACATACGTAGCATACATATATGATACATATATAACTAAAATTGTAGAGTTTAATTTTCTTTGTAATTGTTTATAGCATGCATTTAGGCGCCAGAGCAAACAATCAGCCTTGCATCCAGTTAAAACCACAATACATATTGAAATGCTTTGAATATGCTTTAAAAGAAAAACAAATCTATCTGTTGTATACAATACAAGACATGCAAACACATGAATACATAGCATTATTTTGTGTATAAGTCGAAATAAGTGAACACTGAAACGAGAAAAAAGGAAATTAGCGCGATTATTTTATAATTTATATAGTTTGTTGCTTAGTTAGATCCCAAATTCATTTTAAATTCATATATATATATATATAAATATACTTTTATAAAAACTGTTTGCACCCATTATGATATTTTATTGTCTGTTGCGACAAATCGTGGAATTGGCTTAAAAATATAATTTTTATTTATAAGCAATGCTAAGAGTTATGTCAACTACATTGTCAAATTTAATGTTTCGTTAACAATTACAACTAATCAAGAATTCTAGTTGCATATGGAGTTAATATATCTTAGCTGGCAAACATACATACATACACATGCATATTTTATTTTCTAATTCATATACCATACATATATTATAAATAACGTGCCAATGTTAAAACTCTATAAAATTACATCAAAACAAAGAAAGCATGAAAGAAGTTAGTGTCCGAAACAATAACTTTTTGATACTTTTGTGTAGTCAGTGACTTCTCAAAGGGATATTGTTAAATTTCATACATTATTTACAACTAGTTACAAACTTTTGTTGAATTAAGTTTTATATTTGATAATCGACGTCTATATATATAAACGAGAAAATCTATAAAAAAAGCAAAAGGAACGGAAAGTTAGGACTATAATGTAATCATAGACAAATCCGCACTTACAAGTTACATACATTGTTTATCTTATGTGAAGAAACAGTATCAAAAAAACAAAAGGAAGATTAAAAATTTTATGAATTTACATTTGACGCAAAATCTTTTTATGGATTTCTTTTTAAAATTTCGAATGATGTTTATTTGAAACTGCTCGAAAATCAAGTAAATGCCAGCGCAATTCGATTGTAAAAATAGCAAGAAACCTTGAAATATTATAATATGGATATAATGTAATGCATTGTCGTACATATATGTATATATATATATATATATATATATATGCAAAATATATGTAAATTAAGAAACATATATATTTTGATGTTAAACATATATGAATTAATTGTAAGCCAAATTATAGCAAAACATTTTTTTCTATAGAAATTTTACAGCGTCTGCGCTTTGCTAGTTACAAATAGGTTCCTAAAAATACGAGGAATATTACAAAAAAAAAATTATATATATATATATATATATATAAAAACTAAACTGACATATATGAAAAGCAAAACAAATACTAAGAAGCATAGTAAAGTAACGGTAAACAAAAGCAACAACAATAATATTAGGACTTGTAGTTTAAAGCCAAGCTAACAACATATTAAACGTAAACAAAATTATACATACACATACATACATATATATAAATTAAATTTATACTAAAAAAAAAGAGAAAAAAACAAAAAAAAACGAATGTCAAAGCGATGAAATTTTTGTGGATATTTTCACTTTACATATTATATTTTTTCAAGCGAAATTAAAATGTTTAACATACATCGCATATATAAAAAGCAACCGAAACTAAAGACGTAATAGTTATACACTTTTGTCAAGCATTTTTTTTTTTTTTTTTTTTTTTTTTTTTTTTTTTAACATATTAATGGAATACTCCAGAAACCCAATTGTAAATTCACATCAAATATTACATTTAATTGTATTAAATTAGTTTTCAAATTTTTCATATCTTTATTTTTTTTTAAATTGTGTTTTATGCGAATTTTGTTGCCTTTTCTTTTTATATTGCTTTTGGCGCTACGGCAAATTTGATTGCCCTCATATATGTTTTAGTTATTAAGTAGTTTCTAAGGCTGTGTGACTAACTAAATACAAATTAATCATTGTTTAAGCCGAATCATCATGAGACAAATCATTGTGTTGACATTGCCTGACAATTTTTGTTTACCTTTGTTTTCCAGTTATTGAGATAAATGTTGTGACCCTAGAAGGAATGAACGTAAAATAAACGAGAATTGGCAAGTGCACTTACTAAACGTATAATCGAAAATACGATAAACAAATAAGATATACATACAAGAAAATAAACAAAAACAAGTTAAGTTAATATTAAGCTAAAAATAAAAAAATAAACGGCATGCAAATCTAACGTTAAAGTTAAAGTTAAATGTTTTGTAATAATTTTCTAATACGAAGAAGAAAAACGCGAAGCAATTTTGAATACACAAACTTCGACACAAATACAAATAGAAATAGAAAACAAATATAAAAAAAAAAACGAAACGAATATTAAGACATTCAAAGACGTTAACCAAGCGAAATTGATACAAAAAAATACTAAAAAAAATCAAAGCAAATAATATATTAGCCCACATTTAGTCTAAACAGAAACAAACGAATTGAAAAAAGTTGTACTAACTAATGTTTAAACATACCTATATAAATTGTAATATTATACATCAACAGAAACTAAAGTGAAAATTAACTAGCAATAAAATAAATAATACCATTACCAAAACAATTTGTTTCAAATATCCGGTGCAACGTTTGATGCGCTGCAGCCGGGTGGAAAGTGAAAGGAGCCAACCGAGAGAGTCGCTAATCATATTCAGGTGTAGGTCAAAACCTGCCCGATACGAAGACACTCAAAACCGGTTCTCCAAAAAAAAAACTAAGAAATTGTAAAATTACGCCGCTGACTAGACGAAAATCGAATGCTCTTCAAACAGAAAGAGTGGAAATTTTTGATCAGCATTCCAAGAAGTTTTTAAAGTAAACTTTGTTTTTTCAAGATATATTCCAGCATCGGAATATTATACCAATTATAAGGTATATTATACCATATTTCTATTCTATTAGCAATCGGGCGGAAAATGAATTTTTGCAAGGAAAACTTACTTAGCAAAGTCTTCAAAATCTTTTCGACAAGGGTCTGCTTTATGTAGCTTTATGTAGCTCCAATGGACAAAATTTGAAGAAATTAAAGTCTTTGTATAAAAAACAACAGGGCATTTAATTCTTTGGGCTTATCAAAGTTGTAGAAACATGTTCTGCAATTCGAAGTGTATAAAAATTCCTATATTGTTGCACTTAAAAAGTGAAGCAGAAGAAATAAAATATATATATTCAGTCGGACAATGTCTTAAGAGAGTTGTGATTCATTTGGTATGCGAATCACAAACGTAACAAAACAAAACTCGTTTTTAGCCCGGAGTGATACTCATTAAGAGACCATTTTCGAGCTGAAAGCAACTGGGCTGAAAAACAGTCGCGGTGTGGCAACTGAATGAAGAGGCACATCGCACAATGCGGTCGCAGTTAAAGATTTCGTAAGGCTTAAACAATATTTGGCAAATGTCATTGCTTGTGGTGCGTAATGTTCCGGAATGTGCTGTGTTTGGTGCTGGGCCTGATTGTGGGCATGCAGCTGACTGAGCTGTGGGACTATGTGATGCTCACAGGTAACGAATACGAGAGCACCGCGATTGCTGTGGACACGGCCGCGCCCACACCGCTGGCGAAGGCAACGCTGGCGGATCGGCTTTACCATGAGACGCGTGTGCTGTGCCTGGTGCTGACCATGCCAACGCAGCATAAGACTAAAGCAGCCAAGGTGCTGTCCACATGGGGCGCACGCTGCAACAAGCTGATCTTCTTGAGCAGTCAGGATGATGTCGAGTTGGGCGCTGTCAATCTCAATGTGACGGAGAGTCGTGACAATCTGTATACGAAGGTGCGTGCGGGTCTGGCCTACGCCTATGAACATTACGTGGAGGATTACGACTGGTTTCTCAAGGCGGACGACGACACGTGAGTTGCAGAAAGTGTTCGCTGAATCATTCGACTCATTCCCATATATGCTAGTTATGTGGTTATGGAAAATCTGAGACTCTTTCTCTATCCATACGATCCGGAGGCAGCCGTTTTCTTTGGTCATCGATTTCGCACAACCTATCCACATGGCTACATGTCTGGCGGTGCTGGCTATGTGCTCAGCCGCGATGCACTGCGTCGCCTGAATCTGTTTGCTCTGAACAATACAAAGTTCTGTCCACTTAATACTAATGCGGAGGATAGGCAAATTGGACACTGCTTGCTGAATGTGGGTGTGGTAGCTGGTGACTCTAGAGATGAGCTGGCCCGCGAGCGCTTTCTGCCACTGCATCCCAGGCATCTGATGCCCCGAATACAGTCTGGTACTTGGCTGGATAAATATGATTACTTCAAGCCGAATGTAAATACTTATTCAAATTTGATGCGTGCAAATTTTGTAAATCCATGTAATGTTTACAGTTGAGCGATTGCTGTTCCGATTCCGGCATCAGTTTCCATTACACCAAGATGTATGACTATGATATGTACGAGTTTTTTCTATATCATCTGCGAATCTTTGGACTTCCGAAAACGCCGAGTGTGCTGCCCCAGCGTTTGGACTATAAACAGATGGAGGAAAAGCTTGAATATTGGGATCAGCAAATATCTGACAATACTGCGCCAATCGAGGATTAATTCAGCATTAATAATATTTCCTAGCGTAAAGTGAGACTTATTAATCGATAAGTAATTAGTTTATTCGAAAATTTTTATGGAACTCTATATATACTAAACTATTTGTCCTGACTGATCACGCACAGCCCAAATCAAGACGGCTATATAACCTATTTATATACTGGTGCAGGGTATTATAGTTCTGTCAGGTTGTAATGTGTAATGCATAGAAGGAGACATATCCGACTCCAGTATATATATTCTATATCAAGATCAATAGCCGAGTTAACATGGCCAAATCCGTCCGTTCACCCGTCCGTCTGTCTGTTTTTATGTGAACTCGTTTCTCTGTCTTAAAGCTTTCATCTTGAAACATTGTCTCCTTCTATATGACTATATAATATAGCTGTCATAGTAACGATCGGTTGAAATTTAAGATCTTTTATGAATAACTTTTATTGGCAAAATCCGGCATTTACTAGTAAAGCTAGCTTGCTTATATATGAGCCAAATCCATATCGCACAACTATATTATATAACGCTATTGGAAGAATCGGTCGATAGATAAGTTTTTATATGGTAAAATGTTATATTTTCCAAGATATCGTCATCAAACTCCGTATTTAGGAGCTTCATAATTCTGACATATCTGCAGAATCGTAAGACAAATGCTTACAAGTATTAAGACTTTGGCGTGCCGAATATCTTTTCTCGTTTATCTTTATCTGCTTTAAGCTAATTCTTAAACGCACCTTTTGAAAAAGCACCCCCTTTGTTAAAATTAGAGGATTATGGTTGTAAGTTGGCTGGGAAATGTTTTATTTCCGTTCAGACGGCTTAAGACTCATTTTTATACCCTGATCCCATAAATGGGTTAAAGGGTATAACGAGATTGTGCAAATGTATGCATCTGGTAGAGGGAAGCTTCTTCAACCCCGTAAAGTAGTATTTATATTTCTGTTCGGAATGTGCAGCTGAGTTGATCCAGCCATGTGTATCTGTCTGTCCGCTTGTCAATGTGTTAAATATCTAGAGACTTGCAATTTAGAATATATGTTCTCCCGCAGAGCAAGGATTATTTTTTTCTTTCCATCGATTATAAAACATGCTGACTTTAGCAAAGGTTGAAACTATAATAGCTGGATTCCTTAAACTTGGTGTGTCTCATATGGTATTTTCAGATTTGGAATATTTCATTTTAAAATATATTGATGCTTTTGGCGACCTTTCCATATTTGAAATATATGCCCAAAATCCTGACAAAATTGAAAAAAAGTGAATTCTTAATGACAACGCCTTGCACTTTGATATGAACACATATTTGTAGGTCATATTTAAGCCCTGAATTTTAGGATTATGAACGACGAAGCTCATCGAGAATGCATTTCTCATAAATAGTGTGGGGAGGAGGGAAGGAGAAGCACGTCAGTGCAAATGTACAGAAGGAAGTTAGAATGTTTGCAAGTATAACTGGGCGCTGGGTACAGGGTATCTCAAAGTTGGCCCAACTTCCGACTAGAGCACTCTTTGCTAGATATTTGAGATATATATGTATATTCAGACCATTACCCAAGACAATATAATTAATCTTAACTACTACTATTGCTATGTTAGAATATTCTATTTAATAATATTACTATCTAATGTCAACACAAGTATGCTGTTGAGCGGAAAACAACTGCAAATGGTAAATAATTTCTGGATTAGATAAATTTCCAAGTAACGTGCAGAGAGAGTTGTAATGTGGACAGAAATAAATAAATATTTATCCATTGTAAAGTCTATATAAGTAATATCAAACAATAACCATGGTAGATCCAAGGACTTTGATAAATGATATAGGCGTATTGGTGAACTTAATATAATTGGGCGACTTTGTAAATAAAACAAGAGACACAAAGCTGGAACTAAGATTTATTTGACAATGAAGCAAACAATTGCATGTTGTCATGAAGAGGAAGAGACAAGAGGCAATAGCCAAAAACGATAGAGGGAGAGAGAGGAAGACCGAAACTTTAGCTGTCCAGTGGCACAGCTTTGGCCATTTGTCAAAGGAGTCGGGTGGGTAGAACTGCAGACCCCTGCTTTAAAGCCCAATTTATCACAAAGACGTCGGCCGCGTGCCGCGTGCGCCGTCCGCCTCTAAGGATTAGAGGGCAAAGGAACAAATACGTATTGGAATCGAGAACCGGAAAATCGAGTGAAACGTGCCAAACACGTGAAAAATACCTGGGGATCCGAGCTGCTTTTATTATTCTGTTTTTTTTTTGCATCCGCGTCGCTATTGTTGTTATTTATGAGCATCGAAATGAGCTGAAACTGCAGCACAATGTCGATATGTCGAAATGGGGTGGGGCTGGTGGCACGCGAGCCTCGCCTGGCATCGCATGGCCTCGCCTTACCTATGGACCGCACCTTGGATAAGGATAAACATGTTTTTGGCAAAGCCAGCAACGGCAGCTGGCACACAGAAAACCGAAATGCAGTCGAGCTGTAAATGTTATGTAAAATGTGTAACACATTCCCTAGCCAATTGTGTGTGTTTGTGTGTGTGTGTGTGTCGCTATCTAACTGGGGGTTGCGTTTGGAACGTGTCGTGGATCGTGCCGTCGACCCTAACTATGCCTGCGCTTGCGCAGCGCCCGCTGCGCCTTTTGTTAGCTTAATTTCCATATATGCATACAAAAAATAAATACGTGGCATGTTCATCCAGGGAACTTCGTTGATTGGAACAGTCGGTACGGAGCTTTATCTGCTCGCTTAACAACCTCATGCAAATAGGTCCAAGCGTGTAGAATTGAACACGTGTGCTGGCCAACAAGCCGTGAACATGCAAATGACTGTGGACCTGGAACGGGTCCTAGTCATGCAGCGAACAGCATGACAGATTTCTATGCCGGATTGTTATCAGTGGCATGCCACGAGGCAGCAATTGAAATGCCGTGCTGCCAGCACACTCGATAAATTCCCGGCAGCTGCTGAGCTGCTTAGGGATTTGGCGGAGTTATTGGAAATTCGTTTGAAAAGCGTGTTGATAGAGCTTTCTGTTTACTTTAAGATTCAATTTTGGGTCAAAATTAGTTCTCTAATTTTATTAACAGATAAGAACTTGAGTAGCGCAAATTAATAAAGTATTTTAGCTAGATCTTTAATCTTTACTTGATTATCTTTAAGCAAATATTAAGTCGAACTAATTAATTTACTTTATTAAAATTTTTATTTTAAGTATGTTTATGTCCAAAACATTTTTATATGTTAATTATAATTTTATTTTAGACAAATGAAAAATATTTTATAGTTTCACGAACTATAATACTAATTAATTTTTAGTATTAAATAAAACTAAAATTAGTTTTTATTTCATGTTTATTTAGTTTTAAAACATATGTATCTGACATTTCAAAGATACACTAAATTTCATTTAGCCACAAGCTTAACAGTTAATACCTTAAGGTAAAGAATACTTTAAAAGTTAATACTTAGAATATAAATCTTGTTATCTTATAATCGAATTCAACTAAAGTTTGGTTCTTTTCTAAAATATGCTTTCAATACCCAAAACGCACTTGCGTCCTTTTATAATAGTTCTTCATTCATCTCTGCTGGCCTTAAAAAACTAAAAGTTAGCTCGGTAATTCCCGTTAACCAGTTTTTCAGCCACAAATTTGCACAAAGGACATCCCATTTTAACGACTTAATGGCGTCCTTCCTCAAGGAGGTGCTTCAATGCGCAGCCCGGCACGCCCTCCACTTTAGCTTTTACTATTTCCATTATTGTCATTGATAAACCCTTAAGTTGTCGCTTACCGCACAAATTGTCAGAATCATTCGCTGCTTAAGACCCAAGTCACAAACTGTATATATATGAGTCCCTCCTTGGCACTCCCCGCAACGCCCATGTAATTAGTAGCATTCCAGAGCTAACAGTCGAGAGTCGACAGTCGCAGGCGACGAGGCGGTCCCTGCTCGGGCGACAGGCTGTCTGGCCGGAGTGTGTTTACACATTTCGAAGACTTTTTATAATCAATTTAATGGCTTCCCTGCTGCAGAGCGAGCATAAAAAGGAACCACACTCAAGGTAAGGACGCCGAAGACAATATCTTGCCAAAAGGCACATGAATAAAAAGTCAACGCCAGGGGAATGTGTCTGTGGGCATTTCAATTTGTAGCTGCCTAAAGTGAAAACCTACAATTGGCACTTTCCAGCCAAGGAATTGCCCCTTTTTTTCTACTTTTTTTATTCTGCGGCGCCGCAACTCAATTAAGTGACGAAAGTTGAATGAAAACCCAAAAGGGCAAAGCCAAGCGGCTCACAAAGGCGGGCACCTCGCAGTTCCGATAAGAAAGGCGGCTCCGACACTGAAACTGAGAAGGGTCGTCACTGAAGCACATAAATGCTGCCGCAAAAAAAGGGGCTGCGGTGACTCAACAATGTCTTGAACGTGTTGCTTCGCTTCCTTCGGAATGTTTCTTATAAGGATTTCCACTGACTTGCAACTAGCAACCCCTAAAAGGAAACATACACACACGCACACAACCTGGGCAGAGGGTTTCCTTCAGCTCTGACGCGTGCCAAGCCAGCGACTGTAACAGGCTGAATAAGCATAAGATTGAGTCTGAGACTGAGACCGAGGGCAAGGCATACCTGTAGCCGGAGTAGGACCTGAGCACTGTTTGGCTGACAAGGCACTGCGGTGACGTTCATTACGCTGTCGTCTGTCTGCCGTCAACATCGTCGCCTCGCAGTTCCGCCATATAAATTTCTATACTGTGAGCAGCGAGCAGCTCGTGTCCTGTGAGTCACTGGCGTGTCCTAAAGCGGAAGCGACTGCCCAGACGGGGAACTGCATTTTCGTTTCATTTTTTGTATACAAAATATTGAAAATTACAATAAACTAAAAGCTGGCAATTACAGGACACGTGCACATATGCAAAAAGGACTCACACTCACGAGAACCGCGCTGTAAAGGAAGTGGCAGCGAAGCGTTAAATTGAAGCATGCCAAATCAATTAAAAATTGTTATGTTGCTTGTTTTACCAAACGTTTGCTTAGCAACATATATGTTTTCTTTCTCTGCTTCAAATTGTTTTTTAATACATTTTGTGTGCTGTATATTTGCCTTGTGATGTTGCGTTGCCCGCATCGGCAGCTGCTGCAACTCGCTTATCATATCGGGTAAAAAAAAATCAAAATACCTTTACACATGATTTATCCAAGCACTGCAGGCGTGTGTGTGTGTGTGTGTATGTTGCAGCTGCCGCTGCTTTTAGCTGCCCCCTTTGGCATTTTAGGGCTGCGATCGCCCTTGGCCGAAAAATGCTTATGCTATTGCCCGAGAGTCCAAAAATCAACCCCCTGTTAGTCGGCCCAAAACAACATTTGGGGTGGCTTCTTATCTATGTGCATGTGCATATGTGTGTGTGTATTTGTGCATGTGTGTGTGTGCCATACAATTTAGCACAGCTCTCATTTATTTGGTCGTCGTTATTTTATGCACATAAATTGCATGAAATCCATAATTTTCTAGTACATATACCTACTATACTAAAATCTGCCCATGCGAGTGGCTACTGTTACAATTGTAGCTCCTAACGAAACACCCCGTTTCCAGTTCCCTAATTAGCTATCCATCTGGCTGTTTCGGTGTCCAGGGCGCAGTGGTTGTCGTCTGTATGCTAGATTTTTAATAGGCGAGCGAGGCAATGAACTCTTTACCGACAAGTCCCTTCGGGTGGAACTAATGAAAATTAGTATAGTAGCTGTGCGAGTGTATCATTTTGGTTGTGTAGAAATTTAATATTAGGTTTCGAATATTTTAACTAAACCTGATCTGCATAAGGTGTAGCAGAACCTTTATAGGGCTTGGTATAGAGCTGTGCAAGTGAATAAATCGGAAAGACTTTGTATATACTCAACATTAATATAAGCTTCCAGGTGTTAGAGAATTTATATTAAGGTTTTGTTAGTTATAGTAAACCTGATCTGTGAAAGGTATAGAATAACCTATGCACCAATACCCTACACCTATTGTAGAAGGGGTAAGATGAGTTTAAAACGCTGTCCAAATATGTAAGCAGCTGGCAGACATCTCGAACAAGGCATACATATTCTTGATCAATACGACGAGCTAAGTTGATTTATTCGTATCAATCAGTTCGTCTGTCGTATTTATTTTAAAGCCTTATCCCGAAAATAATCGCTTATTAATAAGCCTACAATCGATTGGAGAGTGAGAATAAGTTGAAATTGAAAATGTCATTTTTGTTAACACATTTCACACTCTTCATTTCGCTGAAGTCAGTTTTTTCCCACCAACTGGCATCAGATCACCGCACACAGTTGCTTTTGGAAGATGACTAAGACCGTACATTTGGTTATCATGACATTGGATGACAGGCAAATAGACTTTGTCTATTGTCCAACTACTTTCGTGTATCTGAAGCTTTGGCAAAACAAACGCCTGACGCCTGATAAACATCGGATAAGGTAGCCATGTAAATCAAATTGCTTACAACAAATATGCACAAGCAGCCAAATCAAAATAAGATGCGCCGCTCTCCAGATAAGCGTCTGCCTATATAAAGAGCTTAACTCTGCTGCAGAACCCAGAATATATTCATACATTCAGCAGGATGCAGTGCACCATAATAGCTCTGATTGCGATCTGTTGCCTGGGCACAGGACTCTCGGCGACCACAACAGCGCCCATAGCAGCCAGGCCCGCAGCTCCCGCTAGAAATTTCTATCTGGATCTTAAGAGCTTATTGCGCAATATTCCACATAAACAGATCGAGCATCTGGTCCAGGCCTATCTGCTCAACGATGCCGAGTTCCAGGCAGTTATACGGGAGATCAATGCATTAACCACGTATCGCCTGCGATTACAGCTGCTCAATCAGACGGAGTTGCGCCAACTGCTGCAGTGGTTGTCCCAGCAGCTGATACTGTCAGGTGGCTCCCTGAAGGTATTTGACGATCTGGACCTGGAGATCAAGGTGTTTAACAAGTACCCCCATTGGGCGCAGACGGTGAATGGCATAGCCGGTTTCGAGCAGGAATTCAACTATATCTATCCGTTGGCCTCAATACGCAAGCTGCTGGAGACCAATGCCCAGCAAAGTCCCGTCTTCGGTGAGTTCTGGCGTCGTGTTGTTGCCCTGGAGCCGGCCTATGACCGATTCTGGGCCACACCACAAGCCACAACATTTGTCAACCGATTGCGCACTTTGGGCGTTGATGTCAATGGCTTGGATTACTTTGTGCGCTATCAGCTAGGCTGGCGCAATGACACCTCACCCAGTTACTACGACTATGACTACAATTATGGATTTTATTGAAGTGGCAGGGAATGAGTAAGGGGAGCAAGTGATCAAGTAATAAGAAAGTTATGCTATATAATTATATAAATAACTCGATATAAAATATATATTACTAAATATCAATCTAAACCTAAGACAATATTCAATGTGTGTATGAAAATTGTAGAGGTTTGCCTTTGACGGTGCTCAGTTTTTTTTTATCAATATGTATTTATAACTTAGCTGGAAGCTTCAGCGAGTTCAGTTCTTTTAGATGCCTTTCCTAAAACGGTTTCTAAATGTTTTCGTATCATATTGCTCCTAGCTGAAAAATCGGCCGGAATTTCAAATTGTTGTTTACATATATGTATATATATACAACAAAGTTACCAACTTTAAAATGAATGTGTTTTCCATTGAGAGGGCAGTGAATGAGAAGCTGTGATATCTTTGCCGATGGCTGTACCAGATGGTAATTTTTAAATTTTCTTCGGCACAGAAGCTGGGGGATAATTGTAGTCCAAAGGAGAATCCATAGAATAGTAAAAGTTAAAATCAAGGAAATCTCATTTGCGAGCATTTGCTTTAAACTTCGTGAATGACAGCAGCGGAACTTAAGCGGGTGGGCGAATGGGCTGTATGAGTGAGTGTATGCACACCGCCCTGATGTGGTGAGGTATCCATGGCAATGCCATGATTAAGTAACAGATGAGCCATGTGCCGAGCAATGTATTGGCCATGGCCTGGCACTGCTTATGGGTCGCACATGCGATTTAATTGAAACAAACCAAACAGGAAACGGCGCAGCAGCAAATGGGGTGCTTTTGTAATGAAGTCCACAGTTGGCAGTTGCCACTTCCCAGTTGCCAGTTGCCGGTTCCCAGTTCTCAGCACTCGGATACAGTTACTCATTAAGAGTGGCGAGCCGAGTCGCAATGAGGAGGCGGCGGCGGCAGCGTCGGCCACGGAATTGGAATTGCAACGGAAACTAGTTAATGTGAGGCTATTGTCAAAAGCAGAAGCGCAACTTGTGCAATTTTCACACAGCAGCGACGTCGACGTCGACGCCAACGCCGCTGTCAACGCCGACAGCAAATCTTGCACAGGATCTTTGCCTGCTAGGCGGCGGCTCAACAATAATAATAAAGCAAAAAAACAATGAAAGGAAAAAAAAAGGGAAAATTAAAAGAGTCGCCCCTTTTTTGCGGTGTACGCGTCCAATTGGAATTTTATATAGTAGACAGCGGCACGGGGTAAAAATGAAATATATTTTATATATGAGCCCTGCAATACTCCGGCCGACAGTTCGAACCCTCCAGCCCAGTGTGCACTGTGACTGACATGCGGATATACGAGTCTGGAATATGCGGCTGCAGTTTTAGCCACCCCTAAAATGTAAAAAGGCGCCCTAAAACATTTTTAAAGCGCTTTGGAAATCAGCAACAGCCTCGGCCTCAGAATCGGAATCGGAATCGGAATCGCGCTACGCTTGAGCTCTGGTTTATATTCTGGTCTATATCAAGGGGCTCGAATTCTGTTTTCTCCCCTTAATACCCTTCGCTGGTTTACGGCTTGGTTTGGTTTTGGCTCGTGTGCGCCCTACGACATTTTGGTTAGTGTTTGAAAATGCACCTGGCTACATTTTTATTTGGGCTTCGATTCCGATCGACTTTTGTGCGTGTGCGTGTGTGTGTTGTTGGGTGGTTGTTGGCTGCTTGCAATGGCGTGCATTGTGATTTCCATGGCGCACATGCCAATGTGTGTTTGCCTATGTGGAAAATGACCCTTTGTAGCATTGACGCTATGCACCGGCAACTATGCGACTGCGACAGCGACTGCGACAGCGACAGCGACTGTGCACAGCAAGGACATTAGTAACAACAATGGCAGCAGCAGCAGCTACAACAACAACAACAATAATAAAGGAACGTTGGTTGCTGGTCGCGTGCCCGAAGCACTTCGACACCCAACTGAATTGTGAATTGTGATTGTTTTTCCTTTTTCTTTGCGCCGCTTTTCCTTTTCGCATTTTGCGCGCTCATGCAAAACGCTTTGGCGATCTATGTGTGTGTGTGTGTGTTTGAGTGTCCTGCGGCGCATAAATAAATTAATGCATGTGCTCGCATATGTATTTCGCCTTGACTCACACATAAACGTATAAATATGAGTGTATATAATTATTGCTCTTGGGCTTCCTGCCTTGCTCTATTCACTTTGCCAATTTGCTGGGTCCTTTCCAAATGGGGGTTAGTCATACGGTTTATTGTTTGTATTCAGTTGTGGATTAGAGTGCAAATTCCTTAATCCTAGGCAGACTTACATGTTGGCATGCCCATGCTGCGCCTGATTTATTGGGGGAATCGTTCGTTATTAAATACAAATTATAGAACTGAGAATCAAATTGATTAAAAACGAACAGTTTGGAAAAGATTAGAAAACTTTTAGCGAAACTTTTATGTGATTCAAACATGCATTCTAATTATATATCCATCACATTTGTATACCCTGAACACATTGAAAATGGGTATAATGGTTTTGTGCGATTGCATGTAACAGGAGGAAGGAAGCATCTCCGACTTCATAAAGTATATATATTCTTGATCAGCATCAATAGCCAAGTCGATCAAGCCATGCCCGTCTGCCCGTCTGCCCGTCTGCCCGTCTGTCCTTCTGTCTGTATGAACGCGTCGATCTCAGAAACTAGAGAATTGAAATTGTGAATGAAGGTCCTTCCAGTACGTGTTTGTTTCCGATAATCTATAACTTGCCCCGTTTCCAAGCCATCGATAAAAGTCGATATCATGGAATAGTATTTACAGATGAAGGATTTTTTATTAGGTGCACTTGCTTCAGGGTATCCCTTAGTCAGGCACCCCGCTTAATGCACTTCTACTTGTTCCTAGTTATTATGTCTAAAATTCCTGTGAAACCCAAAACAAACGAATCTATCGCTGAATCAGCTTTTATTTTAGTTTCAACTAAACAACTGCAAACAAATGGCTGTCAGTTAGTCCTTTAAAATTGCATAGCTCTTTGAGACTATTTTTAGAATCAAAGTAAATCCTCAACAATTAAAAAAATTGAAAACGAGCTCACACACAAAGCTTACTAAATAAATAAACCAAAAAAAATAAATTGCAGCTTGATAAATATTTTTATCAGAGCGCCGTAGGCAAAGCCCCATAAAAAACAAGTGAAACCCAAAAATAATTCCACGCTCCACCTAAATTGCTGTTAATTGGTGCGACGCGAATGCCAACGAGATGTGATCCCGCTCTAATCGCCAGCATATGGCACTCGAAACAAAAATGGAAAATCAACGGAAAACAATTTTACTCTGAAAAATACGAAAAGAAAAAAAATCAAGAGGAAAAATACCAAATCCCAGCCAGTTGCTGTAAATTTTTTGCGAGCCGCACAAAAAATTGCATCAAATTATGAAAGCAAAAATTTAATTACAGCTCAAACCAGAAAAAGGTAGCTCCAGCTGGCAGCAGTTTGGGTTACAGCCAGCGGCGACAATGGCAACATGTGCTACAGTGGAGCATCCTTGAAGAGCTGCCCAAGCAAAAGTACATGGCGGCTGAAAATCCTTTTGAGACACACAAATGCAAATGCATTATGCCACATAAACGATGCATTTTCGAACATTAATTATTGCCAAGCAGGCAGGATGACAGACGTGGCTGGCCTGGGCCTGGGCCTGCACTTGAAATTACCATAAAAAGATGCACTTAAGGGTTAGCAATGAGCAAGCAACAAACAACAAACAAAGTGCGTAGCTGAGGCAACTCAACAGCCCGTGCTGGGAATGGATTGTCCGATGGGGGGGCGCACTGTCATCTCGGGTCGTCCTGGGTGTTGTTGAGTGCAAATTTAAGCTAAGCGCGCCTTGGAGCACAGAAATCCGAGCAGTCAAAGGAATATGCCGAATCGAGGTGCGAGTCTAGATGGAAATAACGCGGCATTTGTAGCTGACAGCCTGACTGACTGATGAGCTGTTTGGTTTGGGTTGCGTTGGGCTAAGGGGGAGTCGGTTGCTAAACAGGGTTGGAATTTTCGTCCTTGCCCCGTTGCTGGGATGCTGCTGCTCGCGTGGCCGGCGCACTTCTGTGACTTGTTTTGCGCTCAGCTCTTAGCTCTCAGCTCGCATCTTGCAGCTCTCTGGCTTCGGCTACTCGGTGCGTGTGCTATTAATTCTAAGCTGCATGGCAAACACAGATTCTAGCTTCGAGGGGGTCACCACCCCGTAGCTGATCGGCACTGGCAAATGCTGCAGCGGCAACGCTGTCGCTCTGGGAATACTTTAAGCCCAATTGGGGTGGCGACAGCGTCGTTGCCGTTACCACGCACGTGCCTACCGTAATACAACAACAACAGAAGCAGCAGCAGCAGGAGCAGGAACAACAACAATGGCGTCATATTGAACATAATATGCCATATTTGTGTTTGGTGCGAGCGGTACAACCAAAAGCCCTTCACTGGGAATCGAAAGTGCATTCCCTTTCATGGCAACCACGAGGACAACGTCGGCAACGGCGTCGCATTTCGATTATATTAATGTAAAGCACACACATACACTCGCACACACTCCAAGCATTCTGACAATCGCTTTGTGGTGGCTGAGCAGACCAAGCTGAGTTTTGTGTGTCTGCGTGTGTGTGTGTGTGCCATGTGCCTACCCCACCAAAAGCAAACTTGACAAGCTTGCCTGTGTCTGTGTGCGGCGTCTGTGCGTAGCGTGTACGAAGACCGAGCAGGAGCAGCAGCAGGAGCAGGAGCGAGAGCAGGAGCTGAAGTCGTCGACACTGACACAGCCAGAGCCAGCCCAATGAAAACCTGAAAATGCAGCAATCACCAAAAAATACACGTAGAGAAAAAACACATGCGAACATAATATATTTAATTATTTGACTGGAAAATACCAAAGGAACATAAGCGCAAGATCTTAATTTAATTAATGATAATATTATCATTATAATTTATCAGTATATCAATATTAATTTTATTTGAAAAAATTAAGCAAACTTTTGCTATCAGTTTGACAGTGGATATTGTGGATTCTAAGAAAATTGGCGAACATCGCAACTGGAATATGCACAAAGTATTTTCAAGGCTACGCAACTAGTCTAGCTGTATATCTCTATATACAAAACTATTTGTCCTGACTGAATGATTGACTAGGAAGCTGCAATTTTCACTGTTAGACGGAGAAAAGCGCGAAAAACATTAATTTGAAACTTTCCTGCATTTTTTGCATAACTTGGGTTTATAGCCCTGTAAGAACGCTTGGAATTAAACTTGTGTTTTTGGTCTACAAAAGTATTGTTAGGACCGTTTTTCTAGTCTACAAAATAGTTTATTTTAAGTTGTATTTTACTTTTCATTAACTGCTAAAATTCTAAAAATTAAATACGAATTTTGAAGAGTTAAAGCACAATTATTCGGACTGATTTTCGAGCGAATTATACTTCTGGCTGTTCTAATTCCGGAGCGAGCCTATACTTAATTATGTTAAATATATATTAATTGAATAATAATATAGTACAAGTAAGAAGCTTAAGGTTGTTTTCTCTGGTATTAAGCAGGTCGTAATTCATTCTTTCTGATATCTGAAGACTTCAACAGTATTCAGATTTATTTATTTATGATGCTCACCTTCATGATGATGAGTATAAAAATGTTTCCGATTGCCACAGCTGCTTAAGAGTGTGCACATGAAGGTAACACAATATGGGCTCTGCTTCAGGTCATTCTGGCCCATTGAGTTTCTGTTGTGAGCACATTTACCTCTGGTTACACGCACAATTAACGGTTTCATGGCTATCAGCTGTTCGCCGAGATCAACAAGAAAGGATCCAAAAGGATACCAGACAGATCTTTTGTGCGTTGCCAAATTTCCATGAATTAAAGAATTTGCACGTTAGACCCGAACATGTGTTCCAGTTCCTGTCGCGTGTCCTTTTTGGCTACGTGGCATTGGCAACCTGAGGCACAGCTGCAACATAAAATTGCTGCACAATGATTTCTCCAAGTGCAGGCAGACACAGTGCAAAGGACTTTCACTGCCAGCGTCGACGACTGCTCCGGCTCCCCCCGCCTGGCGACGAGCGTGTGTGTTGGTGTGTATGTGTGTGTGTGTGTGTCTGTATGGAAAAAAGGGTGACTAATGTGTGTGATTGCTAACAAAAGATTCCGGCTTGGCGGCGGCGTCGCTGCCAGCGTCAACGTCAGCAGCAGCAGTGGCAGCAACGGCGAGGGCTAAAAGGACAACGACTCGAATTGGGGGATGAAATTTCCAAGAGCGACGCCGTCACAACACACAAACAATGATTTTAATTTCGCTTTCCTTTGGCACACATAAATAGAGGCGGCAGGATATGATGTTAGTCATTCGCAGCAAAAACGTCGAGCCGACAGGAAGCAGCCAAAGGAGCGCTCAACGTTGCCAACGTTTCAATTTGTTGTTAAGTTTTGCTTAGTTCTTCAACTCTTTGTTCCTCCCGTTCACCGTTCACTGTTCACCGATCACCGTTCACCGATCACCGTTCACTGTTCACCGTTCACCGTTCACCATTCATAGCTCATCTTTAGCCGTTCCCCGTTTCCGTTTTCGTTTATCGTTTCGATCAAGTTCTTAAAGCGCGTTCAAGTTTCAGTTTATCACCATTTCGTTGATACGCGGAACAGTGCAATGGCCAGCGTCGCCAACCATCAGCCGACAGTGTCCAACCACGGCCAGCATCCGCATCCGCACACGCACAGCATACAGCTGCTGCACAATGCGACAGCTGGGGGGCTGCCCCATGGCCTCGGTCTGCTGACCACAGTGGCCTCGCTGCCGCCCAAGTATCGCAGCCGTTATCTGAACATCAAAACCAAGTGTGAAATTCCGTTGGACCTGTCCGTGAAACCGCCGTCGCCAGTGCCAAGCAGCGATGTGCCAATGGCGACCACATTCGCTGAGGTTCACAGCGAGCCAGCAGCAGCAGCAGCCGATGAGCTGCCACAGGAGCTCACACAGGAGCTCACACAGGGGGTGGCGCATGAGGTGGTCGTCATTACGGAGAAGCCCATAACACCGCCACAAAGTCCAGCTGCCGTTGAAATCGCAGTGGCTTCACTCAAGCGCAAGTTGAGCGAACAAAGCGAAGCTTTGCCCGCTGCCAAATTGGCCAAATCTGAGGTGAGTCCCGCACCCGTCGATGCGACGCCCGCAAAGCCCATTAAAGTCTCGGACACGGCGCCGCGCACCGGCAAAGCGGCCACAGCTAGTGCCAAATCGACGCGCAACAAAGCAACGCGCAAATTAAAGTTCGATGAGGAGACAAGTTCACCAGTTTCGGGCACCATCATCAGGCCGCTGGAGGACATCACCGATGGCAGCATGCAGTACAGCAATGGCGACATTGATCCCAAGTACAACATTGTCGAAATTACTGAGGAGACCAAGGCGGAGCTGGCTGCCATTAGGAACGTAATTGGTGACTATGTGTGCCGGCTGTGCCGCATCAAGTTCGACGATGCTTTTGGTCTGGCACGCCATCGTTGCGCCTGCATTGTGCTGCTCGAGTATCGCTGCCCCGAGTGTGGCAAGCAGTTCAATTGCCCCGCCAACTTGGCTTCCCATCGCCGCTGGCACAAGCCCAAGAAGGAGGCGGCCGCTGCCAAAAAGGAGAATCGCAACACCAGTAATCAACAGGTGCAACAGCCACAAGCCACCTCCAAGAAACCAGCCGAAGAGCTGGCCTTTGATTGCGGCGAGTGCGGCAAGAAGTTCAAGCGGGCTGCCTATCTGCGCAAGCATCAACAGACGCATGTAAAGAAGGCGCAGACTGTCGGCAAACTGGAGCCGGAACTGGAGTCAGGGCTGGAGAGGCAGCCAGAGTCAGCTAACATAATAACTGGCAGCTTCCAGACAGCCGTTTATAAATCCAATAGCTCCAGTTCGACCAGCAGTTCGCATTCTTACGCGGGCACCCACGACGATGAAGGCGTCTATGTGGCGGGCGCGGCGAGCAGCAGTCACTATGACTACGAGGCCGACTTCATGTCCGACTGCAGCTCCTCCACCTCCTCCGCTGGCTATGGTCGGCTCCAGATAGTGGAGCACGGCCTGACTGAGGAGGAGAGCATTGCAGCTGCTGCTCTCACAAATCTGCGTAACTGCGCCTCCGTCATTCAACACACGACGATGGCGCACTGAGTAAGTGTGGAATTTGGACCGCTTGGCACTTGTATAATTTGTTTATAGTCCCCTATTGTTAAGTTTAGTGTTTAATTTTTCTCTTGTTTTGGGGAGAACTGCAGCTGAAACAGACCAAAGAAATTAGTTTTTATCATGCGAATTCGACTTGAATTGAATTTTAGTTGTACACATTTAGTTACTAGTTGATTTCTCAATTATCTAGTCATTTAGTTTTTACCAATGAGTTTTCATTCTAGTCAGCTCCAAACTTCGATCAACATTCCAGTTTTGTGTGTACTAATTGAAACCAAAGACGGCAAACAGTCTAGTCAGTTTAGATTTTAATTAGTTACCTTAAAGTATGCTTAGTATTTATTTCTAGTCAGTCCAAGTATATATTTGGAACTAGTCAGCTTCAATATGATCTCAGTAAAATTGCCAAGGCCAGAGCAGGCCAAGGCATTTTTCGTGTAGTCAGAAAAGTTCTAGTCATATAGATAATGTCTAGTCAGATCTTAATCAACTAATGGCAATAAACCATACCAAACAAAAAATATACAGACTAAGCTATAGAGATAGGAAATTCGAATCCCAGTTATCTTTCATATATCAAAAACTCACTCTACTTTCAAAGTTTTTTTTTTAAATCTTTCCTTTCCAACCAACATAATGTCACCAAAGAAATATTCTTTTATAAAAATCATTCACATTCTCCACTTGAGAACTTATATCATGTCAACATCTATCCATTATTCAAACACATTTTCTTAACTCCGATTCTCATTATTCCACCAAATTTTCCGCTAACTCTCATCTATTTTCGTATCATATATATTTCATATTCATTCGAGATTCCACTTTAGTACTTATTCCCTAATATTTTCTTCATACTTCACCTTTCATCTATCTGCGTATCATATATATTCATTCTCATTCGCAATATCAACTTAAGTCTTGTCATCTATCTACTTTTCCATCACCTTCATTCCAACTTTCATCCATATTCAAGCAATATATATGCTTTCGTTTTCATTCTCATCTTCACTTTTCTACAATCACCTTTCACACATCACAATAACATTTCTTATAATATTATACATAAGATCATACTTTCCCATTCCACCATCATAACACGCATATATCACATTCTAGTCAGCAATTTAGGCAGTCCCCTAGTCAACTTAGAAGCTAGTCAACATTATTTTAAAACTCATTAAAATTTATTCAATTTCATACACAGCTCTAGTTTAACTTTAGGCAAATCATTTATTTACATTTTTGATTTTCTTTCAAATTTCAAAAACTCAAAATCGAAATTCAGGCGAAATTGTGCAGTACTAGTTTTAAGTTCATCCAAACCAAAAAAAAACCAACGAAATATCTAAACTAAGCAATGAAATCCAGTTTCCGTGCTGGTAACCAAAGTTGAGTGTGAACTCTAGTCATTTTGTAGAACCCTAAGTTTTGAGGCATTAGCTCAGCATCAGTTTAGTTTAGTTAAGTTTAGTTTAGTTTAGTTCAGTTAGCTTAGTTAGTTAGTTATTTTGGTTAGGCTCACAAAAACGGACACTGAACCAGCGTTTCACTACCAGTAAAAGTATTTAAAAGAGTACAACTTGTAGACACCATAAATGTACATAAAATAGGTCTATGGTATATATTCTTGGCCAGAGGCAACAACAGAACCGGCGGTTGTGTACTTAAAAGTCAACTCTTAATTTATAAGCAAACAATTCAGAGCAATATCACAGCGCTATTGTTCCTTAGTCTGTAGAATGCAATGCAATTGGTTGTAACCGCAGAGTACAACGAAAGTGGGAAAACTTCGCTCAATCTACCATATAGAACTATATACATATATATATATATATATATATATATATATATATATACTAGAGATACGTAATATATCACTGATAAGCATATCTAACTATTAAGTGAGATTTTGTGATATTAAAATATTAAGCCTAAAGTTTACAACGACTTGTGCTCGATGTTTTTGTCCGAGCAGAGTGCATTTACAATAACAAACGAATTCGAATGTGTACCATAATTAAGGATAAAGATTGAAACAAATCTATTTTTATACGTAATATTTGTATTTTTGATAACATTTTGAGAGAAATTGTACAATTTGATTATAAAACTTATTGAATAAAATGTGAAAAAAAAAATAAACAGAAGAGAAACTTCTGGTGTTTTCCCTTAGCATGCATGTTAACGCGCAGTTTATGTTGCCATCAAATTGAATATGGGTTGCCAGGCAAACATTCCCCTCCCCCGTTCACCCTTGCGGCATCAGAAACTGGTGGGTAATCACTTTATAATTGTGGCGCTAGTAAACACTTCCCATATGAAGTGCTCATAACCATATAGACTGCTCATGCACATGCCTGACAATCGCTTTTCTCAGAGGGTGGAATTACGAAACCCCCAACTGTAACTGGAATTGGTTTTCTGTCTATTCATGGCGATGAAGAAGGCGTTTTACTATGTTTGTGTCTTGGCAATTTTCTCATCATGTTCAATGGCCCTTTTTGATGGCTCGTAAAGCAACTGCAACTGATGGGTAAACAAAACCGCAGCAGCAGCAGCGGCGGCAGCAGTAAACAGCTAACGGTGCAAATGTAATGAAATGCCACTAAAGGACATTGACATGGGCCATCGATCTCCACTACGCAGCACTTAAAAGCAGCTAAAACAAATAACCAAATACACTCACACACACACACGCATGCATGCATGCACAGGAAACTTCGATAGCGGAAGTGGACAGATGCAACTTGCGCCTAAGCACACAACAACGGCAACTGCGTTAAGGAAATGCCGCAGCAAGGGGTGCGTATTAGGCGTGGTTGGGCTGGGTTGCCGGCGGGGGTGGTGCGCTGCTGGACCAAAACGTTGAACACGCCAACTAATGATGCCCCGAACGGAAGTGCGTAAAAAATGTTTAATCAAATACAAATGCATGACAGCACGGAAAAGAGCCGGGAATAATGCAGCTGAGTGTGCGACTGGGAGATATCCTGTCGAAATTGTGATAAAAAAGAATATGTAAAAACAAATGTGAAATGTACATTTGGACTCACAATTAACCATGAATACATTTCTTTTATATTAAGAACAAGAAAACAAAGAAAAAAATGTAGTAAAAGTGGGAACACAAAGGATATATTATATTAGATAGATATTTAATGTACACATGTACATATTTGTTATTAAATTTTCTTTATATAAAATAGTTATATATGCGCATAAATATTTAAACATTTATTTAAAAGAAATACTTTTATGATCGTAAGAGGATATAGTTCGTGGTCCTTAAAAGTCCCCTGACTTCTCAAAGGTCCTCTTATATTCGAGTTTCCTTATATGCCAGGCAAGTCTTTGGACTTGGTTAATATATTACAGGGTACAAGCGCTGCCGCACTGAAAAAGCCCAACAGGATGCCGGGGGATGTGCGTGGTGGCAGCTCATCGTGTGCGTGTGCGGTGTGAATCAATTTAAAGCGTCAAAAGAGCCGTATACTATTTAGTAGATGTCCTGTACAAAGCGAAACTTCAATGCACACAGCCCGGGAAGGGTGATGGAATTATGTAAAATCATGCCGAAATAAAAAACTACCCTTACCTCCGGACGGACTGACGGTTGACAGGGGGGGGGGGGGGGGGGAAGGCAGCATCATTCATCGCTTTATAGAATACGGCAACGCGGGCGTGCCCAAAAAGTCAGGCGGGGCAGGCAAAGTCATTAAAATTTGTGGCGATTGGGTTTCAAAAATAATAAAAACGCGGCATGTAAACTGATATCTGAGTGCGTGTAACTTGCATTTGCACCTTGGCACGAGACACACAGCGCAGGACACGGATATGGACATACCTTTGCTGGCAAGCCCGCATATGATGCAGGATCGCAGCCGCATAACAGCACTGAACGAGCTGCGAGCTCTTCTGCGGGCATCGCTAGCGGCAGCTGCTCATGTTGCCCACATCCAGTGATGTCTAATTATGAGTTTAGGACTGCGACCTGCGGCGGTAATTTGCCCACCTTGAGAGGCTGCTCGAACATTTGTCGCACTTGAGGTCCTTGCGATATGCAGGCGCTTTGTTTGGCCCTAAGTGGCCGTATGTTCGTTTTCTATGCAAAGAGTTGACAGATTGATAAGGCTGATTGGCTTGGCCGATGAGTGGCCACTTGAGTTGCCTTTATGATTACCATCATCGTTATCCTTATGCCGGCTTAACCGTTACATTTGCTAGCGAAAGCTCGTTCGGCTTTTGCGCAGTGTAAATGCCAGTGCTTGCAACTCTGCACAGCTGGCCTCAAGCAACTCTGCTTGGCGCACAGCAAGTTGGCAGCGCTGGGAGTCCAAAACAATAACGGTTAATGGTACTTTTACTCACGCTCACTCTCGCGCGCTTTCTCTCTCGCTCGCAGAGAGCCAACAGTCAGGCAGGCAATAAGACATGGCCAGCCAAGGAGCAGACAAAATGGAGCCGGAATCCACGCACACCTGACATTCGTGTTGTGGCGACGCTGAAAGTCAGACGTGTTGAGCGCAAGGCAGCAAATAAAATTCAAACCGAGTGCAAAGTTGAGAACAATTTAAACAGTTTGCCCGCTGGCAAAGTCGCGCTTAAAAACGGTAAAATTCTGTGAAAGCTTCGCAAAGTGTTGGCGATTGCCAATTAAAAAATGCATTGTTTACATTTCGATTGGCTGCTGCAAACTTGATAATTGCCTAAAAAGCCCAAAGTCCGAAAACATGACGTGCTGGCAGCATGTGCTGCCTGTGGAGATGTGGCTGAGACGGGAACGGGGGGGGGGACGGCGAAGGCGTCCATGACGCCTGGCGGGGGGCTGCTGTGCGCGCTGCGCTCTCGCGCTCTCGCTCTCTCTGTCATTAGCGCTCAGGGAAAGCTTTGCAAGTCTGCGTACTTATTGATTGTGTGTCCTCTTACGCTCTCAGTTTCTCTCACACACGCTCTCTCACTTGTTGTTGGCTATTGCCATATTAAATAACGGTACATTTCTGAGATTTGAAAAGCTTCTGGCTTTGCGCTTTGCCTTTGCCTTTCGCCTGGCGTGCGTTTGCGTGCTTTGGATAAATTTTTCACAAATTTTCATTTTCAGTTTTTCTCCCGACTGTTTTAGGGCGGTTCCGCAAGGCAGAGGCCAGCTACTCAGCCAGCATAGAACATAGCTTGGACGCGTCTCCCAACACTCTCTCTACGTACGTGCCACCAAGTGTGTGTGATTGTGTGTGTGTGTGTGTGATTGCGTTTGTGTGTATGAAAATTTGTTGCAAATCAAAAACAAATTCACCAAATATTTAACAACAACAATATGCTAAAATATTCCGTGGCTGTTTACCGACAGATGAAATGAGCCAAAAAAGGCAACAATCAATTTAGTTGTGAGCGCATGTAAAGCAAAATCCAAGCACATGAAAATATTATGACAAAAAAGAAATGTTGTTATTGTGTCGGAGCACATGTGATTGTGTGTGTGTGTGTGCGTGTGTGTGCTGGTGTGTTTGTGTGTTGGTGTGTGCGCATCTGTTAGACAAGCTTTTGTGTGTTTGTGTTCCTGTGTAAAATTCAATAAAATGCGAAAATTGCAATTGCCAAAAGGCAATTACAACAAAAAATAGAAAAGCCACACAGCAAACACAGACACATGCAAGCAAACACACACACACACACACACCGAAAGCACACAAACACACACATGCAAATGACAGGACATACTGACACACAGACTGTAGAAGGCAGCGCCTTTTTGGTGTGCGCGTAGTTTTGATTTTCTCTGTGGCTCTGTGGCTCTGTGGCTTACTTTACCCACTGATTTTCGCAGCGCCTTTGACTTGCTTCTGTGTTGGTGTGCGCGTATGTGTCTGTGTGTGTGTGTGTGTGTGTGTGTGTGTGTCCGTGTCCTTCTGCTGCTTACGTACGCAGACTGACTGACTCGATGCGGCTGCCCCGAATGCCCGTCAGGTCTTTCGCACAGTTTTGTGCCTTTGTGTCCTGCGCCCATGAAATGAATGCGTATTCAATGAGCAATGAAATCCGTGACACATTCGCGCTTCGGTCTCTTGTCCTGTCCGTCTTTCAGTGTCAGTCGCCTTTTCCTTTTGCATTTTCCATTTAATTTATTTTTTATTACATCGCTCGCCTTTGTTCTCTGTGCTCTGGACCGATATCCGTTTTGAATAAAGGCGACATTAACACCATAACCTCTGACATTTATCTCGAATCGTTTTGTCTTCTTGCCCGCACTTGCTACGTTAAATGCTTTTCAAGTGCAAACATACAAACACAAACACACAAACACACACACACACACACACACACAAACACACACACAGACAGAGGCATAGGCATGCCATATGTGCGGTTGTACTCTCACACAGCCACACACACTCAGTCGCATACACATACACGTACTTGCATGTGTGCGTATATATCCCTGTATTTTATGAAAGTATTTTATACATTTTGATTTGGTTGCTCGGCTTTGTTTCTGTTCTTGGCATTCGCATTGGCATTTCTGTCATGCACTTTTGCAGTTTTTGCGGCCGGAACAGGACGCATGCCAGCAGTAAGAACTGATTCTTTATACTTCCCTCTTCCCGCCGTCTAATGTGCTACCAATTGTTGAGTTACGCTTTAATTTTTTAGCAGGTTCTCAATAATTGGCAGCCGTGTGCTAAATTCTATTGTAAAATCGTGCAAAGTGTATGCGTGCGCGGCCCAGACAACGAATATCGCAATATTATCATAAAATAAAAACAAATAAAGGACCTATCATAATTCAAATAACTATGCCAAATAGTGCATGACCCGCTGCAATTGTGCCTTTTCCCGCTGGAATGCTAAGAAGCACCTCAAATAAACAGAGACAAACAAAATAAAAAAACTTGTTGACTTGAAAAATTGCAATAAGGAGCATTCGGTTATATTTCTGTGTCTGTGGAAAAAGGTAAGCGAATATTGCACATATGTTACTTATTATTATGATATTATTTATTATTTTCTGTTACTTAAATCTTTAGATTATTTAAAATCGTTAAAGTGCTAGCATTGTGTAATATGTATAAGCGCCCATCAAAAGAAACATCATTTGTTAATAGATATAGATATAGATTGATAATAATATTTAAACGCATAAAGTTGTCTTAAATTTCGAACCGTCTGCAAGCGAAAAGTTTTGTTAAAAGGAAAATTTCCAAGCTATTCTATAAATTTGTAGCTAATAGGCTAACTCTGTGAGGTTCTTAACTTCTTGGGGTTGAAGTAGGAGTTTTCTAATTATGAAATTAATCAAAGTACTTGGCGTACTTTGTGATTTGTGTTCAAATTTGTATAGGTCGGACCTAAACTTTGAGCCAAAGGTCAGAATAGAATGAAATATATTATAAGCAGCAATTTTTTCTTATCTTATGGCTTATGTATTTGTATTTTGTTGCGTAGGCGTCATAACAACATATCCATTTACGGATTAAACATACACGAAATTTCATAGCAACTTATCCTTTATAAACAGCCGCTGGTCGCACTGAGACGCACACACAAAAACACACACATACATAGATAGAAAGGCAAAACCCCTTTTGATTGAAAAGTGTAACATAATTTTAGGCGCACACTTCCCGTCGGCCGATTGTTGAGCCAAATATTGTTTGGCATTTTACAAAAAGTCTATTAATAAAAAAATAAGCAAAAAATCAGTGCCCAAACCCAAAAGAATTAACCCAGCTCAGCATTGAAAGTGCCGAACGATGAAAAATAAAAAAGCAAAACAAGAAAAACCAAGAGTGAAAAAAATAAAGAAGATATAAAAAGGAAAATATGAAGCCAAAAATGTTAAGCAACTTGGTCGAAGGCATCGGCTCGTCGCGGCCTGCCCCCTAGTGCGTTTACTTAAGCAATCAGCCCGACCTCAAATACACATAGAGACACACACACACACACAGAGAGAGAGAGAGAGAGAGACATAGATCAGATATATATTGAAGGATTCTCGTTATTTGTATTATAAAAACAACAACTAAAAGAGGCCGCAAAGTAAAATAAAAAGAAACCCTTTTCTTCGTTTTTATTTGGATGCCGTCAAAACGAAATTGGCACAGAAAACGCAGTGCATTGCGGTCGTGTGTGCGTGTGTGTGTGTGTGTGTGGTAGACAAATAAAACATTTGGCTTGTTTGCTATTGCTGTTTTCAATGCTTAGTTTTTCAATTTTGCGAAACGAAATCAAATCCATGGAACATTTACACGCATGCACAACAAAAGACGTGCAAATTTTCACGTCAACAGGCAAGACACACAGACACACACGCACACAGACATACAAACGCAAATACACAACGACAGCTGCAGATATAGACACACACACACAGACACACACACACACACGTACACTATCACGTACTTAGGCAGCTGCCAAAAATGTGTGGCGCACATTTTGGGGCGCTTTCAGCATTATTTGCACCTTGCCATCGCTTTTGGCGGACCTTTTGTTGTTTAGCATTCTTGGCTTTCTTTATGTGCGGCTTTCTCTTTCGCTCTTTCACTTGTTCACAGTTTGGCTGTTTTGTGTGTTCCCTTTTGGACGCAGCTTCGCCATCGCCATGCTGCAACTTCAAAGCTTTGACTCCTTGTTGTTATTTAGTGCCTTGGCGTTGCTTTTTATGCGTTGTCCTGCCACACAAAATTTCCTTTCGTATCTCACGGCTGCGGCGATTGTATCTGCTATCTGTTGTTTGTTGTGTATCTTTTGGGGCGTGCATGTGTGCGCGTCTCTGTCTCTGTCTGCGCCTCTGTCTGTGTCTGTGCCTGTGCCTGCTGCAGTCTCGAGGCTCTTTTATGATGTGCGCATAAAATATTTGTCATGCTCCAAAATCTGCCAGCAGGCCAGTATTGAATTTTGTGCGCTGACTGACTGACTGACTGACTGACTGAGTATGTTCAATGCGGCTTTCTGTGGCCTCCATTAATGTTCAGTTCGCAATCCTTTTTTGGGGCCACGCCCCAGCTTGCATAACAAACGTATCTATGGCTCCATTTTAAGATGTATGTGCATGTGTTTGTTTATAAATATATATATATGTGTTTATATATATACATTTATATGTACATATATACATACATAAGTATATATATATATGTTTTGCATGCTCCGCGGCGCCTAACGAACTGTGTCATTTACACTTTTGACTTTATTGTCAAGTCGCGTCGGCTTTCAATCTCGAATTCGACTTGACTCGTCCTCTGGCCCAATATCTGGTGCTGCTGCTGCTGATCCTTTTGCCGTGTCAATGTGAAAATATTTGCCTCAATCCGCTTGACTGCATGCACGTTTTGACGTTGACTGCAGGGCAGCCTCAGCCGTTGCCTTACACCCTTGCCCAGCCCCAACTTCCCAACCTATTTGATTTCGCGCTGCCGCCGCGTCGCTTTGTTGACTTTTGCCCGGGACGCTTTGACGTCGATTACGCAAAGCCAATAATGAAATGACTTTGGGGTTTGATTGGCAAAACATTGCGGGCTACAAATGCGAACACCATATCGCCACTGCCACGCCCACTGCCTCGGTGTGTTTGCGCTAGAATTCACGCTCTATTAATGGCGCTCAATACATATATGAGTGTATGTGTGTGTGTGTGTGTGTGAGGGCTCATCGTCTCTATTGTACACTGTCAACATTGGCGCTTGGAGCCACCGCTTTGATTTGCCATTTTAATTAGCAATCAAACAACTAAAAATGCGCTACCCTGTAAGCCCCCATTCCATTTTTCCATGTTCGATGTTCGTTGTTGTTTTTGTGTCCTTTTTTTGGCTATTATTTCAGACCCTGCAGATCTAGAACGAGAACGAGGCCCATAAATAAACATTCGAGCACATCGCGTTTTTCTGACAATGTCTTTTTTATTTATGTGCACGTTTATTTTGCTATAGGTATTGCTGTGTATTTGTATTTGCTTACATATGCCACACACACGAGCACACATGCACGCACACACACACACACACACTTTTACAAAACACAAACAATACACACATGTACACAGAATTCGGTACGCAGAGCACATATCGAGCAGCATATTTGGTATTGTCTTGCCAGGGGGCATTCCACTCGAAGCTGAGCTATGAACAACGATTGATTCCATTTTCGTATGAGATATAGGTTTTTGCTCCTTTCTCTCTCTCGTTTTATTTCAATTTATTTTAAAGGCCAAGCCCGCCGAGGGCTTAAAGGTGGTCACATTTCATCGATACTTCCAATTACTTAATGCACTTATGACAAAAAGTCGCTTTGCAGCCATTGCCAAGTGTTATATATTTAAGCAATATCTGCTTTTATTCAATAGTGAGATACCATAAATATTATTATATTGAGCTTATACTGGTGCTTGCAGGAGATTATTGTTTTAATTAAAAGTAAAAACAATGTTAAACTATAAAAATTAATCCACTTTTAGTTCTTTATTTTATTTATGTCCATTTGTTTGGCCTGTTCACGAAGTGAGAAGTGTGTTTAATAAATCTGGCTGTTCACTTAAATGCTCCAAGCCTTACCTTACCTTACCTAAGCCTTCTTAGGCTCGGAAGATTACCTTTAAAATGATCATTACGATTTATAATTTGATTTTTCACACGCTTCTCAACAGCTTTCACTGTTAATAGGGTATCGCATAGTCGCTTGTTTATTTCAGTTTTTATTTGATATTAAGTTTTGCATTTAAACTTACGTTCTTTGAATTCAGCAATATAAAATGAAATGCAAATTGAAATAATCTCATAAATGTTGTATTGTTTATTAGTTAAAATAAATATATTGAACATCTGTGAATTATGCATTGTATTAATTATGAATTGTAAATTTTTCGTTTGATATATTTGTGTCCATTATGTTAAAGTTTTACAACAAATATTTGTTTTTCAGAAACTGACAAAAAATCAATTTAAAATTGATCAGAACTTCTTTGTTTGTTTTGTTTATTTAAGTCTGTTATTAAATTTGTATACTCATTTTAAATTTAATAACAAAGCTATCATTTACTTTGGCAGAGTTAACTTCATTTTTGATGTCCTGTCGCTTAACAAATATCTCAGTCTCTTGTACGCAAAAACGGCGCCTTTCTAGGTCCTGCTCCTGCCTTAGTTGGCACCGTGATGCGATTTCGATGTCGAATGTTTACATAACGCCCTGGCACAAAAGCCAATTGCTGAATGGCTCAGTCTGGCGCTCAGTCTGTTTGTTGTGTGTCTCTCTCTGTGTATGTGTGTGTCCGCCCGGTTGTCTGTATGCCAGTCTGCCCGTCTGCCGGTCTGTCTGTCTGCCTGTCTGTGTGGCATATTTAGTTACCTATATGATTTCATATCGCATGAATTTTATATAAATAAATCGCAATTGGCTTGCACACAACTCGGTACGAGTCGGCAAAAAAGAAAAACTCGCGCACTTGCAATTTTTGCCGTCTGCTTTATATATGTATTTTCTTTTCTTTTTTTTTTTTTTATATAAATAACATTTATTTGGCTCATTTGGCGGTTTATGACCAACAAGGCGTCGTTCGCGTTGCTGCCCTTCCTACACTAACGCCCCGCTCTTTTCCAGCTCAACTAACCCATACATTGATGTTTATTTTTAAGGGCTTTGGCGCTTGCCCGTTTATCGTAATTACAATCTCATGTAAGCGATTTCGCGATGCTGTTGCACAACTTTGAGGCCATATACATAAAAAGCCAGAACTGGCTAGATAGAATATATGCATATGTATTCAGATATGCAAAATGTACAATGCGAGTACTGGGGGGCTCGTATAACTATGGGTATTCATACCACAATGCAGGCAACCAAATAAGACATCATTTGAATGCGGTCCACTCTCCAGTTTTTGGGGTAAGCCATTGGTCAAACGCTTGGGGAATAATAAATAAGTGTGCTCGGGCTATTGTGTGTATGTGTGTGTGTGTGTGTGTGTGTGTGTGTGTGTGTGTGTGCCAAAATATGCATGTTGTCCCGGCCATTTCATAGTTCATTTGTATAGGTCTATGGCCAGTCAGTGACCAGGGACCGGGCAACCAGTCAGCCAAGCGCGGTACAGTTTCAGTTACGGTTTCAGGTTTTGTCGGGGTCCAGCTTGTTAGGCCTTAGTGCTTTTGTCGATGAAGTGTGACGTTTATTAAACTCAATTTAAAAGAATGGCGACTCATTTATTTTATTACTGCCTGTCAGTTTTGCTGGCCCGGCTAAAGTTACCAAAGAGAAACCAATCACAAGCCCAAAAAACGAAAAAAGCAAGAAAAACCAACACAAATGTTGATAGTGTGGCACATTTCCATGCTGTGCGAGTGTGCTTGTGTGTGGTTTGGGTTTGTGTGAGGCATAACAACAACCAATTTGTTATTGATATTGACAGTTGCAAATAAATGAGCAATTTGCTGGGGCATGTTCTTTCCCATGCTTTTTGTGCTAAATTTAGACGCCGGCAACCGAATACAACAATTCGTTCTTCGAATTTTAGAAGTGCTGGCTAAAAATGCATTAGAAACTGAGCTGCCTACCAAAATTAGTCCACACAACTAGGCAATGGCTTGTCTAAGTGCGGGTCAAAGTTAATTTTATGGCCAGTTTATGTGGGCCATAAGGCTCAACAACAGTTGAGTCCAAGAGAAGTGATGGGCATGTTCGCATACGTTCGCATATAAGATGGAAAAAAGAGAATGTTTGTCATTCATTTATTTTTAAAATAGATTGCAAGAGATTATTGCCACACAAACTATAAATAAAACCTATAAATAGCTACGGCTGCGCAGACCTTGAGACAACGCCAACGGGCTGTGTGAAGTTCAAGCATTAAATCATTTAAGCTGACTTAGGCAACTTATTTATTGAGTGTAGCTTGCCTAGTTTTTGACTATCATTACTTTAAAGTACAAAATTGCTACACATACTTCTTTGCTTACTGATGCTCAAGTAATCAAGCAGCCACTGTAAGCACTCCCTCTATTAGTTTCGTCTTCCAAACGAGCTGCCCTCATAAACGTACCACACTTTTTTTGTTTCAATTTTTTTTGGGACAGCATCTCGAATTGACAAATGCGCATAAGTAAACAACGCTTCTTTTTTTTGCCCATTGCTCAGTTAAGCAGGCAACACTTTTTCTCTCGTCGTCGTCATTACAGCCCGGCAAAGTATGCTGCACTTTTTTGCTGCTCGCGTAATTTGATAGATGAGCCATGGCGGCCATTATGCAATGCTCATGCAGCTGTGTAGGTGTGAGCGTGTGCTCGCGTGTGTGTGTGTGTCTGTGTGTGTGTGCTTGGTGCTTGACATAACTCACATTGCAGTTTATTTACCAAATGTAAAAAACAGTGCAACAACAAAAACAAACACACAGAGCAAAACATCAACAAACAGCAAAAGTAGAAGGAGACGCTGGAGTACGCCTGGCAGTGACAGCATCAGCGTGTGTAACAATTTTTCAACAGTGCTACACATAAGTCTGTCTACCAGCTGCTATAATGTGTTTCCTGTTTGTGCTCAACGCTCAAAAAGCGGATATGAGCGCCCCTTTCCCCATCGGAAATGTGTTTCAATGGGCGTTCACTTGCTTTCTATTCTCCCTCGATCCCTCATACTCACTCCACCATCTTCCCGTTACTTATATTTTTGCTTGCTTTTTTTTTTCAACTATTTGAAGAGGTTGCACCGCCGGCCACACATACACACATATACACACACACACAAGCACACTTGACTAGCATATGGATCTGCCCAGGCTGTAGCCTCCCCCCTCTTTGCCCGTTATCTTTGCGGGCGGCCAAGAAATATATGGCCAAGCGCACCACATGAGCGAGCATTAGGAGAAAAAGGCGACTGCACACTGGCTGTTTTTTAATTTTTGCTGCCAAGCATATTGCTATGGTATGGCCGTGTCATTGCCAGTGCACAACCGTTCTCCTTCCCTTCTCAAATGCAGCCGCGCCCCTCACGCAAAAATTGAAAAATACGCGCGATAAAACGCTTGACATGCCACGTAATGCGTTGCAAATATATTGCCAAAGTTTTTGCTCCTCCGTCGCCGTTGTTGTTGTTGTTGCTGTTGTTGTTGTTGCTGGTGTTGCTGTTGTGACAGCACAGCGTGCAACGCGGCAAGCACTGCGCCAGAGACAGCAACTGGGTTTAGCTGCTCGAGGGAGGAGCAAAGTTTTTAACTCGGCCCCGTTATTATTCATTATTGAACTGCCAGTTGGGTCTGACATACGCCAAATGCCATCGTGAACCGGTCGAACAACAACAACAACAAGAACCTAACAACCCAGCAACATCAACGGCTAACAAATGACTGAAAAACAAAAACAAAGCATTGATTTTTGGCTCTTTTAATTTTTAAAACGCAAGGCTAAAACTAATTTCATATCATTTGGCATTGAACGGGGCCATCGAGTGGTCAGAAACTTTTCCCGTTGTGGTTTCTGCAACTTGACTGCGAGACAAATGAATGTCCTTAACAGAACGACGTCTGGGTTATTCAGTGTGCATAAAAGAACAGCTCGACGATTAGTCACAAATCGATAAGTATATTTTATAAACTCGTTGCATGTATAATCAATGGGGCAGCAGTTTATCAATCTAATGCTCAGCAAATTGTCAATATTAAAAAGAATTGCCATCAATTTCTTCTGAATAGGAAAATAATAGCTAAAAATAAAACAATTAATTAGTTGTCCGTGCTAAATATGAAAACTAAAACTTAGCTCATGAAATCAAATAGACTAATATATGTGAAAGTGTTTGTCCAGCAGTTGGGCAGCAACGCATTGCCCGAACTGTAGGAGCTAGAAAGTTGAGATTTTTACTTGGTCAAAAGTGTGCACTGAGAGTTTGTATTGGTAATTTCAAGCAAGTCGGGAAGGGTCACCAAAGCTTGTCTAAACAGCATAAGCTACAACATATTATGTGAGGTGCTTTGCAAATGAAACGTTATAAGCCTGCCTCTGGATCAGGTATCCACTGATTCAAATCTAGCAGCAATTTAATTTTTGTCAAAAATAAAATCATTATTATTCACAAAGAATATAGAAAAATTAATATACTGTACATGTATAAATAATTTTAAAAAACCGACAGGTAATTCCATTCAGGCTTTAAACTAAATTTAAAAGTTGACTTTGAAAATTATTTGAGTTGTTGAATTTGATTGTTATAAGTATATCTTGGCTAACAGCTGCAAGCTATTTATTCAGTTTTTGTGCGTCTACATTTTTATAAATACATTTTTTTGTGCTCTTGAATTTATTTCAAATTACCATTAACTCTATCTTAATTCGAAATATGTAAATATAGCTACAAAAATGTTTAGTTTAGTTTAGTTTAGTTAAGTTAAAGCTGGAAAAGGGCAAACTTTTACTAGATTAATTAATATCAGTTGCCACATTTGTAGTCTAAACTTTAGCATACTTTATATAACAAATTTCAATATGGTATGCACATAGTTTTAAATTGTTGTAGCTATGTTAAAAAGAATTTACCTGGTATTTAGTTATGGATACATGAAAGCTTTAAGAATTTATTAATATTAAAAAATTAGATGTTCGATTAGCTGCCATTGCCAGCAACATGCACAAAGCATAGTCAACCATATGCTATGGGCATTGCATATAACAGCCGCTAATGCTAGCTGATTGGTTAGCTAATTTCGTGGCATTCCTTGCAGTTTTGCAGTTCAACGATATGGCCATAAATATGCGAGTCCTGGCATTTGAAATTTTTGTATGGCCTTCTCTCAGTGGGCTTGCGCCTGGCTTAGCCCACTTTCTGTGGGGCGTTTGGCTTTGCTCGTTTTATGGTTTTATCGCTTTCGGCGTTGCCTTTGACGTCACCTTAATTAATGGGTTAATGCGACGCTGGCAGCGCTGGTAATTAAGCGACTTTGTCGTTGGCCTTCTGTGGCAAATGAATTATGCGTCTGCTGGGTGCGACAACAACTAACAACTACTCGTACACTATATGGCAACCAATTTGGATGCGGCATTGATTTAATATTTGCTTTTTAATTAAAATTTGTAATGCTGTGGCTGCAACGTGCTGTAAGTGCATTAACATCAGAAAATGTCCTACATTAATTGTATTGCAATTTGTGTGTGTGTTAGTGTGTGTGTGTGTGCGTGTGTTAAATGTGCGCTCAATTAGACGCAATCACTTGAAGAGCGTCAAACATTGCGTATACGCAATGTGGCAGCGACGTGATGACGCCGTGAGATACGACAGCTACAGCGACAAGAGACAAGAGACAAGCGACATCAACGGCAACAAACGACAGCGAACAAGGACAAGCAGCAGAATCAGCAGCAGCATCATCATGAGCGGAACGATGACAATGGAGATAGAAATGAAGATGGATATGAAGATGGGGAGACTGGTGGCTGGTCTGGTGTCTCTTCATTTACGTAATGTAAGCAATTTGTGAAAATTGCTGGCCTGGCCGGCAATTTTACAGATTAAACTGCACCAAAGTGCAATTGGGCGTAAATTTGTGTGCAGTTCTGTAGTAAAGTTGGCGCTTAAAAAGGAGTAGATTAAGATAATGAAGCTGCAGTTTAGAGCCGCCTGAATGCCTGAATGCCAAACTTGCAGGCTGCCTGAATGACTGGTTGACTGCTTGGCTAGCTGCTTGGCTGCTTGGCTGCTTGGCTGCATGGCTGCTTGGCTGGCAGCCACTCCATCACTTGCAAATTAAAATTAAGATGAATTATGAAATGTCTCAAGATGCTGTCACAGGCCAGGAGACAGACCATCAACTCCCAGTTGAGCTGGGAATGGCTGCGAGCGTAAATTCAAAATTGATGTGAATTCCATAAATCAGTATCAGGCAGCGCAATGATCAATGACTTTGGCTGGATTGAAGACACGTATCGACTCACATTCTGATACTTTATGACGTCAACGTGCAAGAGTCACAGACATAAAGTGTTAAGCCAACAGCCAACAGCTTCATCATTGAGCTGGGGGCCAGCAGCCAGGACTTGTATCTGGGGTGCGAACGGGTTGCTTTGCCAGAATGAAGCCATGAGCTGCCGCTTCATGGCATTTGTGGCATGGCAAGCATTACAAACAATGTGCAAAGTGAGGAAAAAATTATGCCACGCCCCACTAAGAAGGGTCATCAATGCCCCACAGTCGGTTTAAGCTTTAAGCATTGATTTATAAGACTCTGCGCGCAGACAATCCGTAATCCGTTCTTGGCAAGCCAACTGGGCAACTTGGCACTATTCTCTGCCGAGAAGTGCAATAAAAATGTGTGCCCATGACCAAAAAAAAAAAAAAAAAGAAAAACTTAAGGAAGAAAACTAAAAAGGGGGCAGATACAGTCAATGTTACCGCTGCAACGTTGTCGGCAGGCGGGCTGCCGGCTAAACGGGGCCGTACATTTGCCCGACATTGCACACTATTAGTTGCAGCTGCCAAAAGTGATGAATGTGTGAAATGTAAACTTTGTTACGGAGAAATAACAGCGCCAAAAGCTGAGCGCCAATTGCAAAGAAACCCCGGAAAAAAAGCAGGGAAAAAGGCAGCCAAAGCTCGCCAAAGACGGGTAAAGTAACGTAAAATGAAACCAAGCGACATCCGCCTGTCGAAAATTGCAATTCTCGTTTTTTCTTTTTTTTTTTGTATTTTTTTGTCTCTTTTTTTTTTTGATATTTTTGTTGCGGCCGCAGCAGCGAAAATCCAATTAAAGCTGCTGTCATTGTGTGGGCGTGGCAGCGGCAGATGGGCCAAAGGCAATAGCATGGGCGGATAGTCCTGGTGGGCGTAGGTTGGCGCTGATTGAATGTCAGACAAGCCGACGTACATATGTGTCATAAAGCGGAGATTGTTTAGCGCACAAATTCGGAAATCTCATTTCACCAACTCTTATAGCGTCTTCTCTCTGGAATACTATGAAATATGTTGTAAGCCCCTAGAAATACGCTTCAACATATTACAATTATATTATACTGAATAAATGTAGAATACAGGAATCAAAAACAAAATAGATAATGAAATAAAATAAAAATAGAAAAAAGAAAATGAAGACTCGGCATTCCAAAGGGTAACCTCGTAGCTTGGTAAATATAACTTGAAAAGTCGAATATTTTTCATTAATATAGTTCGAGCTTTGCTAGAATATTTTAATAATAACAATGTTGATCTTATAAAAGCTTAAACTATGACCGACTTACTCTATGAAAGACTATTTAGATAATAGTGGCAATCCGGTTCCGAAATAGGTAATTCTTGAAAATGACAGACGGAACCATGCGAAATTTCATGATGATAGTTCGCTTAGAAAGTGACAGTCCAGCTAGGTCTAATTGAGATGACAGTTGATTCTGACAAACAATTATTTATAAGTATAGTATTGTATATTAATATAGTAATAAATATTTATATAGTGGGGGTTTGCAGACAAATTTTGACAACATTTTAGCATCCTGTATAAGGGTATAACAGGAGTAGCTGAATAAGAGATGCATGGTACATCCATTTTTTATAATTTAAAGTTCCCACCAGCTTAAATTTAACTGAAAAAAGAAAGTGAGCATTTAACTCGAGAATAACTAAAATATATTTGTGCTTCGATTAAAACTAATGACTCTTGTCCGACTTTATAATTATTGGGTTCAGAAAAATATGATATAATGTGTCAAATGTTGTTGTTTGCTATCGATTGGTTATACACATGCACAACTGATTGGCCCAGTTAGTTCTCGGCTCATTAACTGTTTCATTAAAAATTAATTAAAGTCGCAAGTTAATTAGGTCTAAGCGTATTTATCATTTTTAGCGCAAGTTTTACATTTCTTGCCCTGACAGGCAACCAACCAACCAACCAACCAAGCAGACTACCCACCCACCTACCCACTAGGCCAACAGGCAGGCAGCCAACCATTGAACAAGGGAACCAACAAACTAACGGTATGCCAAAAACTTTTGCGTGCCATGCCCGTGGAGGCGCCATCAGACCCAGCCCGCTGCAGTGGCCTCCTGCTCCGCTGTCGTCTTTCGCTGCAAAGTGTCATTAGTCTGGCAAGCATTTTGGCATAAATTAGTTGAGCGCGAAGAAAGGGGTCTTCAACATTTTTGTGGCATCGCCTCTAGCCTTTCAGCATGTAATTATTGATGAATGATCTGCCTGCTGTTTAATGCTGGCGCGTGCCTTCAGCTGCAGCAACTCAAACCCGACGATGAGACTCTGCCTTTGATGTTTGGCCACCCGGGGGTGCAAACAATCGCGGCAAAGCCAGGCAAAGCCAAATAGCCATCAAGTCAAGTTGATAGAGCGCCAACTGAGGCCTCTGAGCCCAACAACAAAAGCTCAGCTAATATTGTAATAATAAACAATGGGCCAAGTGCTTTAATCGCTTTTGCTGATTATATTGCAGGCTAAGTGCTTCAAGAGCGCTGCTCAAAGAGCAAGCCACACGATAGCCAGCTGAAAGCAGCAGAAGCAGCAGCTGTAGGCAACCAGAACAGAAAAGAAGGCTTAATCTGATAAGCAATTCTTACATATAGCCCGTGACTAAGCAGAAAGGTGCACTGCTGTGCTATGGGTACTTCAACTATCGTGATGGCACAAACTGTTCACTGCGCAAAATGAGGTGAAAAATGTTTTATTTAGCTTCTAATGCTGGTGCAAAGCTAAAGGCATTTGCAGCAACATAGGTTGTTGATAGCTCGATAAAAAAGTTGGAGGTTCGCAGCAAGAGATAAGTGCATGGTTGATAGATATAAAAGGAAGAAGCAACGGCATTCACGGCAAACAGCTAGCTTTCAGGTGCGCAAATGAGAGAAAGTGTTAATGAGCCTTTTAGAATCCATTGCAACTAGACTTGCATGCAAAGTCGCCTATTTAAACGTCTTGTTAAAAGGTTTCCCAGCAAATAGCATACTAGATTAACAGGATAAATGCTTTCATTTCGATAAATGACTGGAAATAAAAGCCTTCTTTCAGACGATGATGCTTTGTGTGAACTGATTAGCTTGTATTTTGTTAAAGATAGGATATCTACTTAGAACCTTGCTGTATGCTAGATCAGCTCACATGGCCACAAAAAAAAGATCGTGACATAGGTTTGGAAGAGGTATACGAAATATTTAAGTATCGTCTCTAATCTGATGCTTATATCCCTTTTTTTCAATACCTTTCTCTTAGCCCTTCAATAAACATGCTAGCCATGGCCTTACATACAAATTATGTTTCTGTTCACTATTTGACTTTCCATTTGGTCGGAGACTTCTATAGAAAGCTTCTGTTGAAATTTCAAGTCTCAATCCATACCATTTAGTTTGTGTTTTGATCTCGATGCAGTCAGTGCGTCAAAAGTTAACTCGTTTAAATAGCTTACATAGTTATGTTTCTTAGCGCATATTTATATAAGTTTGAGCAGTTGACTTCGTCCAGATTAAGAACTGCTATAACACTTAAGCATGTAAATCTCTTTGTCTGCTATGGTATTTCCCAGGCCAGAACTAGCCAAAAATACTCTCCTCTCCATTTATAATCTGAACAATGTTGCCCACAGCTGCATAATCACATAAACGCATTTAAGCATTGAAGACTGTGAGGCGCCATAATCTTTCTTAGCCTCAAGATTTTCCTAACTGCTCATGTCCAATAATTGTTGCTGCAGTAATTCCACATGGTGTTTTTCATGCTTGACCCGGCTTTTAAGCTTTCAATTCATAAATATGAAGTCGCAAAAAAATGAAATTGCCTGCTTATGAGTGCCATAAAATGACACTCGCTGTGCAACAACAACAACAGCAAACAACAGCTGCAGCAGCGGCAACAGCAGCAGCAACAGCAACAACAACGACAGCAGCTGCTGGTGTTGTCGCTTTCTACAAGCAACGATGATGCCATTGAAAAGCTTAAACGCTCATTACACTGGCAGGCATTAAATTAATTGGAAGCTGCGCAGTTCTAACTGCCAACTATGCACCCAAAAGAGGCAGTGAGCTGCACAGTTGGGCGTAGCAAGTGGTTACGGTTCGGATGGGCGGGGTGTTAAGGGTTACGGTCTTGGGTTGAGAGGATAGTTTCAGTTAGGGGTGCTTTCGTTGAGGCAGCAAAAGCAAAAACTTTACAAAAGGCCAAAAAGTTTGATGGCAACTTTTGTAACTCGGGCCAAAAGCACTCGAGTTGCATTCATTGCTAATTTGGCTTTAATTGCATAAATGTTGCGCTTTTTGTACACGAATTTTTTGTGAAAAGAGCTAGTGTAAGAAGCCAAATAGCAACAACGACAACAACAACAACAATGAGCACAGAAACAACATTAGGGCAAAACAACCATAAATTTAGTTGGCAAGTTGCATAAAATGTACAAAGCAATACAATTTATATATATATATTCTATATGTATCTATAGAAGGTTGAAAATTTTGTAAAACTGTTGGCCGAGTGCACTTCAAATTGAAATTTCGTTATAGAGCGTAGGCGGCAATGGGTGGGATCAGGGGCTGGTCAGATAAGAGTCTGACAGAAGGCAACAGAAGACAGATGCAAATTTTTGGGCCAACAAACAAGCTCGTTTGCTTCTTATCAAGCCGCCCACCTGACTGTTGGGCAAACTGATGGACTGAACAGTTGACGGACTGACTGACTGGCTGAATGTTCGAATGCGTCGGCCTGCCCATTGGCAAGTTGAAGTATTGCACAAATATTTGAAAAAGCACAAAAATTTGCTACTTAAATAAGTGAAAAAGTTGAGTGCCATCAGATGAAAGCAGCTGGCAAACTGAATTTAATGAATGTTGGCTACAAAATTTGCATATTCGCAAAAAAAATAATAAAAATAACAGAAAGAAATTTGAGAAAAGATGAAAAAATTGCCACTTTTCAGTTCTCCTTTCATGTGTCCCTTATTGCTCCTGCTCCTGCTGCTGCTGCTACTGCTAAAAATTTATGAATTGCGCAGGGTTGCCAGCAAACTACGTAAATGGGTTGCCTGCATGCTGTGCAAGTTTACAAAGCTCCAAGCCCCTTTTCATATAATTTATATGCTAGCACATATAGAAAATAAATTGTTTTATTTTACATTTCTTTTTTCGTTTTTTTTTTTTTTAGTTTTTTGCTTAAATTATAAAAGTTTTTATTTGCTGGGGTAGCTTTTAAGCGTTAAGTGCATTAAATCGTAATGCTCTATAAAGATATATATCCATAGGTTAATACCAGGTGGGCGTGGACTTACCCAAAGTTCTGAATACCTTTATTATTTGAAAATGTAGTATTCAAAATGATTGAATAATTCAGCTAACAGGCGCCTGCCGTTTGGGGTTTGCGTTGACAGACAGCTTGTTCTGCATTATAAATGTCTATAGATTATATTTGCAACAGCAGAATATATTGTTTTTATTACACAGGATGTCTGCAAGTCGAACACTCTCAATTTGCCAACTTCTTTGCTGATTTTATTTGTTTTTAAACTTTTTGTCTCCTGTACTGCGTAAAGTGCGTCGGAAAACTTATTGACATAACTGTCATTACCTGTTCCACAACAACAACAATAAAATAAGCAGCAGCAGCAGCAGCAAAAGCCTTGCCAAAGGTAGAATCCCCATTTAAACTTGCATTGGGACAGGGACGGGAAAGGTGTGCAGTGGAGTAGAGATTTAAGTTAAGCGGCCAACGAAAAGTGTATTCAAATATGCACAGCAGCGTCAACAGCAGCAGCAACAACAACAATAAAAACAACTTGAAACAGGTGTACATGAAACGACATCATTGTCTCTGTCCCAATCCACACTGCTCCCCGCCAATCTCTGGCCGAATATCTAGTCCTTGCCTGGGCTCAGTTTTTGGCACGCGTTTTGTTGGTGTTTTTGCACGAAAAATGTTTGCAAGTGGCAAAGAAATTTTTAATGCGATAAAACTTTAATAAAGACTCACTCTACATGTCCACCCCCTTTCTGACAATGCGCGTGTGTGTGGGTGTGTGTGTCTGTGTGTGTGGGTGTGGCCTAAAGTAGTTATGAATACAACAACAGTTAGACAAGGCAGAGACCCAGGCACGAACGCACTTAAAAATGTATGTAATTGTGCAAAAGTGTTGCAGAGAAAGGCTTGAACGGGCGCCGGGGAAAAGCGTATGCGAATGCTGGTTCGCAAATGTAAATGGAAGCAAAAGTTGCGTATGTGGATACAGTGCAGAGTTGGCTGTGATGGTGCCTGGTACCCAGTTAACTAGTAAGTAACAGAAGTAGTTATAGAAATGACAGACATGATGGCTGCAGCTGCTCCTGGAGGAGCCAGAAACAGCTTCAAGGAGCGCACAAATACAATACTGCGTATGCAGTATGCCATATACTTACAGACATACAGAACGAGATAGATAAAGACATAGACAACGATGTGTCTCTTCGTTGACAAGCTGAGGATGAAGACGCTTGGCTGGGTTCGGCTCACTGCGGTGACCAAGACGAAGATGGTGACTGAGCAGCAGATGGAGTTCGAGCTGGAGACGGAGACGAAGGCGAAGGTGTGCTAACGAGCAGACGACGCCACTTGAATGACAGCAGGGAGAATACAGATTCCGTTTTAGAAGCCAAGTCGTAGTCGTAGTCGGAGTCAGAGTCAGACTCTGGTCTGACTGTCCGACTGTCTAACTGACTGACTGACAGACTGACAGACGGACAGATACGCAGCTGCCTGGCCACGTAAATTGTTTTGAAATGCAAGGTGAGGATTAGAGAAATGTTTTGAAGAAATTACAGAGAAATGAAAGTTTGCGAGTAATGTGTACTGTGTACTGTGTTTATGGCGTGGGCAAAGTGGGCGGGCAGGGACATTGCTGCGCCTGATTATAGTGTGATAGCTGAGCTCTTATGAAACCCATTTGGAGAGCAACAGAAATTATAATAGATGCTAGGGACGATGCCTTTTTAGAAAATGTGGCTGAATGTAGAAATTTATGAATGCTATAATTTAATAAAAATATTTGCTACTTGAAAAGGAGTTGGAAAATGTTGTACATTGCTTGCAATCTTTTTTGTAAAATTTTTATTTAAACGGGACATAGGATATTCTTAAATTTGTATACAAAAATATTTTTCTTATTATTAATTTTCTTCTGGATGTGCCCATCATAGTTTCAGTTTCTTATTTTGCCTTGATTAAATTCAACAAACTTAACTCATTGCCCATAAATTTATCCGTGGGAAAGGAATTTTTTTTATTTTTGTCATGCCTAATTAATTTTGCCACATTAACATTTACTGGACTCGCTGGCAATTTATGTCCGTACGCTAATTATGCCAAAGGCTGTACCGATGAGCACACACACGAACACGCACACACACAAACACACACACACGGGCACACATATATGCATTGTTGCCTTTAGCATTTCCGTTTCATTTAAATTAAAAGCCTATTTAAATGTTAAATGCAAAAAAAGTGGCTTTTAATTTCATATTAAATTGTATAAGCAATTACCCAACGCAAATGCAATAAACACGGCGAATTTATTTTAATTTTCATACAAGCGGCCAGCTTGGCCAGCTTGGCCAGCCCAAAAGGCGCCGTTGAGTCCAGTCAAAAGCAACAGCAGCAACAACAACAACAAACAGCTGTCAGCATGTTGGGTGCCGCCATAGTTAATGCTCAAAGCCTTTTACAAAATTAAAGCGCTGAAATTGTTGGTGGCAGGGATACGGGGGCTAACTAGGTGGCCAGGGTGTCAGTTGCAAGTGCAACGCAGCCTGCAATTGGCAATGGACTGCAAGTGTTTGCTATCAAATTAATTGGCACTAAAATTAGCACGAACTACTGCAGCTGCTGCTGCTGTTGGCAACGGTTGCTGCTTTTGCTGATTTAGTCGCCACTTTTCTGCCCACTTTTATCCACTTGGATCCAAGTGTCGGCCGCCTGCTGCGTTTTTCCATTTGCACTAAGTACACGGATTTTGCATTAATGCAACAGCAAAAGCAACAGCAACATCAGCCGCCGGCAAAGGGAGACAGAGCGCACTCACATGAATCATTCATTGATTTAATTACAATGATTGCCGAGTGCACCGGTTCGGGAAGGTGCTCGACAGTTGCTGCCGGCAGTTGCCACCTCTGTCAAGTGTTTAATTAAAAGTGCTAATGCAAAATAAATAAGCGGGATAGCTGACAGGAAAAATCAATTTGTGCTAATAAGCACAGCAGCTGTACAATTACAATATTTATGCTGCCCGGCAGCATTATTCAAAGAATTTTACAAATTTTAATCCAATTTTTGTATACATTCAGTTCAAGAACCAGATTATATTCTAGAGGGATCACCTAAGAAATTTTATATTTGTGCAAATTGAATACGTAGATGCGATAAATATTTTATAAAATTGACTAAGGGTTGACTGGGTAGTAATAAAATCTAGAATGATTTCAGCTGACTTGTTCTATCTTAGAGTCCGATAAAGTTCTTGATGTTCCTTTCGATTTCGCTCAAGTCTAGTCGGTTGAAAAAGTCTTCTGCTGATTTTTCTGAATAAAAAGTAACATGCAAAACTATCCAATACTTCTCGAAAAAATAAGTTTTGTTTCATTATTCATTTTATTAGAAAGTTATTGTAGTTTGCAGAGATGCAAAATGTATTTACAAAATTATTATATAACAATTGCTTGTACAATAAATACGAAACCTATCGAAGTAAAATCAATCTGTTCTCCTGAATTTCGATGCTTTCCGTCAAGACATTCGATGAGCTCAAAGAAAATGCGATAATTAAAGCACCGGGCTGGCTAGAAACTACAATTAATCTCTCGCTACTGTGTATTTTTTATCCTTGTAAAAAAAAAAAAATGTGAAAGCCCTTCGTGTATATGTGGTTAAGTCCCTTACTCGCCGTAAAGCAATCGTAATTTCTTGCGAGCAAAGCATCTTGGACTTTACCAACATTTTTATCATTTTTGTACTTTTATTAACAAATTATCGCAGGCATTGCTTGTGTTCTTATACAAGAAATTCTATGAGAGCTTTATAGTAAGCCCATATAAAGGATTCCAATATATCTGCTGTCTTTATTAAAAGATTGGATCAACCACTACTATAATTAAATTTAAGCTCAGATGCTTACCTAACAACATGGTATAAAACAAGATATATTTTAACGTGTCATATAGTGATCAGCAAATTATGCCCCTTACAAGTGTAAAGAAAACTTAATTCAATTCAATTCACAATCACTGTGCCACCTTTCCATGAGTACACATTCCCAGCAACCAAAATTCTTGCTAAGCATCCAAGTGCCTAAAAGGCCATGCATATCTGGCCAAGTGAAGCAGCAGCCAGATAGACAAACAGAAATTGAACCCATTGAGTGGGGCAGCACCCACCCTACCCCTCTGGTCCACCCGTCATTGGCATTTCCTTTTCACACACTGTGCCAACACCTTTGCGAACCGTAACCACTCAATACAATGCATACAATAATATTTTTTTCTAATTTCGTGTAGCTCTACTTTGTGTGTCTACCTCTTTGGTATGTGTCCGTGTTTGTGTGTGTGTGTGTGTGTGTGGGTGTAGAGTGTGTTTGTCTAGCTGTGTGTAATGCTCTTTAATAGCATTAGTCGTGTTGCAAAAGGTTTAAGCTATCGCCCATGCGCTTCTTTTTGCTGTTTTGCTTGTTTTTCAATGTCTTCGTTGCGCTTTCATGCCACTTTGATTTTGCTTTGTGCATTTACCACGGCAGTTTAATAGCTGAAAGGTAAATTGCACACTATTTTCCTCTTTGCCATAGCAACAGCAATTGAAACAGCAACAACAACGACTAAAACAGCAGCAACTATTGCTATATGAAAAGCAGCAACACTTCCGCTGCCATGTCGTTGCATTGCCTTCGTAGTCGTTGTTGTTGTGGTTGTTGCTGTTGTTGTTATTGTTGTTGTTTCTGCTGTTGCTGTTGTTGTTGTTGAGGTTGTTGCCGGCCAGCACGGAAATCATTTGATTTGCAATGTTCGTGCACTGTAAGGCGATCAAAGTATTTTGCCTTTGCTTTCAGAGCAGCAAGCCAGCCGTCGAGGAAAATGCTGCCAAAATATCAAAAATGCATTTGCTGCCATTTTAAATAGTTTACCAGCTGCAAAAGGCCAATGCTAAGCTCTCAAACTGGTTAAGAAAATTGTTACTTTTACGATGTGAGAATTTTAATACCTTTTACTGGAATAATTATTATGTTTTCATAGGCGATTGGCTTGCAAAAATAAAACTATTTAATTTGATTACAGGCAATTGAAGATTGTACGTTAGATTCTATCTTTTTATGTCGAATCCTGCCAATATTTGTCAGAAAATGGATGTAGATATCTCCGCCTATCCTTAATAATATCTTTAAGAATGTAAAATATGTTTTTAAGCTTAGTAGCAAAACTGATTGTTTTGGTTCTCGAGATTAAAACCTGCTTATCGGCTTTAAATCGATTCCATACAGCTATTGCCATAGAAACTTATCTTGGCGATATCGTATCCGGCATTAATGTCTGCATCAATTAAACATCTGCTCTCTGTGGACCTTTAAAATGAAGAAAAACGATAGCAATTAAAAATAAATTATTACTTTTCATAATTTTCTGTTATTTTTACCGCCATCGCCATTTACGTTCGGTAAAACGACACTGACAATTATTAAAAAAATATCGAATATCGAATAAAAAATCGAACGGCGAAATGGAAAATCATCTTCGACCTTAAGTCCCCATGGGCAACGATGAGTCGGTGGAAATATTTAGGCATCCTCCCGGCCTTCTCCCCGTTGGGCAGTGGAATCTCTCGGTTACCTATCTACTGAAAAATATTTAATGGCAGTTTTTCATTTATTTTGATTATGCTGGCAGCTTAAGCTCGTGGGCTGATAGCACAAATCTGTCGATTTCGTGAGCCAATTTGTAGGGAAAATCGTTTATCAGCATTATCAGCGCGTGCATTTGGCTATCGAATAACTTTCTGCAGAATAAACGCGTATATAAATTAAATTGCAATGACAGTTGAATGGCAAAGCTAAAATGATTGGCTCGGCTATAATTCAAATTAATGGCAGATTATGCCACTCAAACTCGTTTAAATGGCCAAAAAGTCAGCCGAGCAGCCAAAACCAGAGAAATGCCAAGAGACTGTCTGTTCCACGTCCCCCACAAGCCACACGCTGTGCGGGGAAAATTTAAAGAAAGAAAAAAAAAACTGCAGCACATTTTCAAGCGCAGGCGGAATCATAAAATGTTCCTTCTCCTTCCCCAAAGAGAAGCGACAAATCTCATGATGTTTCCTGATTTTATAAATTTCCAACCAGCTGCAGGATTAAGGGATGGGCTGTCAGCTTATGCGTTTGTGCGTATGTGTATGGTGCGTGAGATGTTTACTGTTGACTGCGTTCAACGCGGCGTATGCGTAATCTGCGCTTAGCATGCGAAAAGTCAGCCATAAAAAAGCCATCAGCTTAAACTGTTGCGGCCATAAAGGTTAACACTGGCAACAAAGCAAATCGAGAACAAAACAAAAATAAAACTACAACATCAAATGGCTAAACTGCTTAAATTTTAACGAAACAATGAGCTGAAACGGTTCGTCCTGCACAAGCCCGACCAACAGAGATTCGAGCGATGGCTGGGCTGAGGGCGGCGAGACGAACGCATTCCAATGCGGGGCGCACGCAAGTGACGGCCATGAAAGCGTAAAAATGTAAAATTAACACGCAGCTTCTGGTTTTAGTTTTGTGGCAAACAACAACTGCAACTACAACAACAACAGCAACAACTATTTTCAAAAAAAAAAAAAAAAAACAACAACTGCAGCTGGCAAACCACAGCCATAAAAACCACACAAAAGCAAGAATGAAGTTGTTGCCGCTGCTCAGTGCTAGCCGCAAAAGCGCTTGAAAAATATGTTAACCACAGTTAAAACAGCGCCAGGTCAAGCGTGCAGCGCACACAATCACACCACACCAACACACACACACACACACACACCGACATACATACACACAGGCATAGTGTGAGCCAGCAAGGAAAAGACACGTGCGGCAGCCTTAAACGCTTGGCATGTTGACAAATGTTGCAGTCGACGCCAAATGAGCAGCAGTCTGACGTTGACCTCGCAGTCGCCGTTGACGTCGCCGTCGCAGTTGCTCTCACAGTTGCTGTTGCTGTTGCTGGCAGTTTTAGTTGCGCTTGAAAGCGCGCTACACTTTTTAATGCCGCTACTCATGACTGTGAGTGATAAGCTCTGCCAACGCCACCGACTGACATTTGTTTTAATGCAAACGTCATCGTGTGGCAGCTTCTGGTTTGCGCTCTCCATCTCTCTCTCTCTCTATCTCTCTCTCTCTCGTCTCTCTGTCTCCCTCTCACCTCAGCTCTGCTTTTTGGCAAGTGTTAAAACTTTAACACACCAATGACATTATCAAAATGAAGGTGTGGCAGGTTGGCCCTGTGAGTGATATGCACAGATGTTTTGGTTTCACAGGCACAATACACAAAATGATTTGGCTGGAATTATCAAGCCTGAAATGTTGACTGTGCATATAAATAGGCAATTCTGAAAATAGTAGACGTTTTCTATGAAAGCGGGATTTAATTTTTGTCAAAGCCCATTCTAATTATAAATGTGTTTGAAAAAGCATAATGATTCTAAGGCAATGTTTGTAAGTGGCAGAAGTAGGCATATTCCATTTAATAAAGGATATACGTAAAACGAGCTGAGCTCTGGTAGCCATATCCGTCTGCCTAATCTCGTTGATCTCGGCATCTAAACAAAGTAGACTCTTTAAACATAGTGAATGCCGCTGGGCTAAGCATTGCTATATTTTCATTGGCTATAATTTTCAAATGGTTATAGCTTCGGTAAGGCCTCGAAAATATAGAGTCGATAGCAAAGTCTGCTGATGATAAAACTGACAGGTTCTTGAAATAGCTATATAGATGAGCTGCTCACTGCTGGTGCTTATATCTTGTTCTTAGTCGTGCTGAAAATTGGCCAACACAAAATTTATTTTTAATACATATTCTCGTGCTCGTTTGTGGTCTCTCCTATTCTATACATATGTTAAGAATAGCTTCAACTTATTTTCTATGCTCCTTAAAAAAATTGTAATATGCGTGTTTTATTAAGTTTAGATAAACAATCTCCTAGATTGAATATATTTTGTGGGAAATTGGCCTAAGGTTAACATACAGAAAAATTACGTGTTTCATCGAGTATGCAAATTTTTTCCCTTCCAACCATGAGGAACCCCCATTTAAAGTTAAACGATAAATTTGTTGGCGGCGCAATGCCATCGAATACTTGCAAGTATATGTATTTATTGTTCAATTGTTTTCTTATTGTAATACAATCACCTTTTGTATATATATTTGCATATCCTATTGATGCCGGCCCTGCTTTAGAAGTATTTTACTGGTGTAGCTTAGATATACTTGTACAGAGTTTTGTTTCTAGTATAGCACAGGGCGGGAGTAATGTGGCTTGCAACTTACAATTAAAAGTCCATTGAAAATTTTGCCGACGTTGAGTTTTTTACGATACGTACGCATTTAGTGACTTGACTGGGGCAACCTGGGCTCACGTTTCGTAGCTTCACAATTCATTCGATAATGCATCGTATTCAATTCGCATTAGATGCACTTATTTGGCATTCAATGAACGTTTGCATTCAACTTCAATTTTGCTGTGCATTCGATTTTTATTGACGTTTTTAATCAGCAGCAGTTGCAGCTCTCAGATATCAGCCAGCAAGCAATTTTACTTGAGTTGAACTCATTCAAGTTTTATTGCATTGCTCCCATAGACCCACAAATACTCGCATACACACTTGTATACATACTCACATACTTACATACACACATGCACACACATGTACTCACACCTATTTCATTAACAAAGTTTCATTTGTGATGATATATGCCTTTTGCTGCTTTGAGATGCCTTTGCGCTGCTCTTAGCCTGGCATGCGTATGCGTTGCCACGCCCACTCACAAACAAGCTAGAGCATCTGTTTGTGTCTGTGTGAATCCAATTTGATTGACGTTACGAGTTTCTGCTACTGATTCCAATTGCAATCAATTTACTTTTGTGCATTTCGCATCCGAGTTGAAAACTTCATTAGAAATTTTCCTTTTTTGCCAGCCTCGACTGCCATTTTATTTTGCCTTTTCTTTTTCTGCGTGTGTGTTCGTGTGTGTGTGTCAGAGTGTGTGTGTGTCTTTTTTTTTCAATTTCATCATTTGGCATTCTCTGCACTCGTCACGTTTGTTTGTTGTTGTTGTTTTTGGTTTGGCAGTTTTCAGCTGCAGCTGCAGTTAAGTAGCCAAACTCACAGACCAAGGAAAATGGAAAAGAAAACGCAATGCAAAAAGAAAACTTGGCGTCATATGTGAAAAGTTTGTCTGTGGCTTGTGGTTTTTATTTTGATATGGGTAATGATTATAGGCGAAAGTTTGGCTTAATATGCAGCAGCTCTTCTTGACTGAATTGCCACGAACTATGGCTGAGCTTTTCACATTTTCCGAGCAAAAAAATAGTGTTCCACTTGCAGCACAAAGACAATGTTAAAAAACAAAATGGAGCATCGCAAGCACACATTTTTTACGTTTTGGGACCAACAATAATTGTTATGGAAAGAATTAAAAAAAAAATAGATGGGCAATTTTCCGGAATATCCAGAATTTAAATATTATTGTTTTATTGAAGCTCAAGTGCCTGTTTATTAAAATATTTAATACAAATTTGATATAAATGCTAGATTTCTCTGCAATTTAAAATTTAATGGTATTTTAAAAAGTAGTGTGAATGATGCACAGCTGAAAATTGACGAAATATTTTGCAATCTGCTGTCGCATGAATTTTCACGCTCGTTAGCTTCATATAAGCAATGTATATAAAGTTTTCCGAGCCATATTTACCGGCCAAATGAAATACTCCAGCGCATATATATATTTTTATTATTTCAAATTAAACAACATGTGTTGGATTTTAATTTGCAAGGCAAATATAAAGTGGACTGCATGTATAACATTTGCCAGTTGCCAGTTGCTGTTGCTCATGTTGTTGAATTGCTGTTGCTGCTTGGTCAGGTGTCACATCAAGTTGAACAACGCGAACAACAAGCGGCAATAAGTACCCTCGCGTTTTTTTGTCGCATCGCTGCAAAATGGCAACAGCAAAGTGGCTCTAATATGTATAAACTGCAATAGCCGCTATAAACGGCAACAACTGCAAAGAGAATGGGCGGTTGGTTACGCCATCAGAGAGTGGATACAACGAACGGTCAGGCAATTGACATGCCTATGAACCATCAATCACTTCAAACTGATCCGCCCGCTGCCACCCGACGCGTCCTTGCAGTTGTCACTGCAATCAGCGGACATGGACAGTGGGCAACTAGCATACACTGCCAGTTGATATACGGGCATATTGTACCAAAGGCTATCAACGTTTTGTGCAGAAAAATGCAATCTTTACGGTTAAAAAAAAAAAGATAAGCTAGAAAGGGTGTATAAAAAACAATATTAGTTTTAATAACTCATGCGACTCGGCAGATGAGTTGTGCAAGTTACCCAGTTTTTTAGGCATCGGATCAACAATTAGGATTAGAGACCGAAGCTAGTATTTGGATTGGAAGTATTATCTTAACTGAAAGTCATAGGTGCTAGTTCTATATGAAAAATACGTGTTTTTTGATTGAAACTAAATTCCAGTTATATAATAATATTGTTTCAGGCTACTGATTTCTTTTTAAGTGTTGTAAGAATGCAATTTAACACATTTGCATTACATACTTTAGTAGATGTTTATAGATAACTTTTTAAATTATTATGAAGCACTTAAAAGAAATCAAATAGACTTTCGAGCTCATATGAATGTGTTTAGAAAGAAATTTTTACATATATATTTTTTGGACACTTTCATATTTGCCCTTTGGCCGCTCAAGCGTGAAGCGTTCTACACCATTTTAAGAGTAAACCAGCCTCGACGCTTCGAATATTATTTCCCTTTCCAGTCGACTGGATAACCGCCGGCGCTGCCACCGCAAACAATGTAAATTATAAAAGCAGAACGAAGGCAGTTGACCAACGTTTATTGTTTTTTTTCTTTTTTTTTCTTATGTTTTGAAGTGCCGACAGGCAGCCTCTGTTACCCTTTTCGCACTGCTTTCTGCTCTGCAGCTGGTGTTTTCCTTTTTTATTTTATTTTTTTTTTATCAACTAGCTATTTTTTTTTCGGGTCAGCAGCAATCATGCCATTCTGCTGTCAATAAATGCTTGCCCAGTGCTGGCACACGGTGACTGTCAACATTTTGCAGTTATTTTATCTCGGTGCCCAGTGACAATGTCATAAAAGTGCAGCTCAGGTGCAGGACAAACATTTACGATTGCTTTTTTCCCTTTTCATTTCTGAACCCTCCATTTCAGTGTGTGTGCGAGTGTGGGTGTGTGCTCAGTGACTTTTTGTTACATTGCACATACGCACTGTTGCGTTTTAATTAAGGCCAATAGATTCAGCGCTAAAAACACACAAAAACCAATTAAACCAAAATAACGGCAACAACTGCCAAATAAAATGCAATTACAGCCCCAAGCGGAGCCTCTAAATTAATAGCTAGCTTTTAGCGAACTGCGTACTACGCGTGCACCAGTACGTAGGGGGTCTATCCAGGGTCTATGCGTCGTATGCGTAATGTGAAACGTTGACGGCGTGTTATGGCCGCAGCTGAGTTGTGCTCGGCTGGCAGCCGCTACAAAGCGGACAATTTGCAGCGTTAATGTTCGTCCTTGTGTCTGGCAAATGAATGCCGGGACATGCTCGGAAGCCTAAGTGCAGCCGCACAGTGCGACTGCGAGTACTTGCAAGTAATTACAATTGACGATGCCAGCGAGGTCAGTGTCGCAGCCCATTCATAAATGCATTTAACGTGTCGCTGCGGCTGTGGTGCTGCAATTGCGGCAACGTTGGCAACGGTGGCAGACCAGGTGAACGTGCCGCAAATGCAACTAACAAGGAAACAATTACGCGTTGCAGCTGCCACTGATGCTCCGCCTGGTGATGGAGGCGATGGCACACTGGGGATGTCAGTACGGAAAATCGCATTAGAAATGTTGTAATGCAGCTCTACCGCAAGGACACCAAAGCGACACGCAGGACTATCTACCTAATGAGCAAATGAAGTCGATTAAAGGTGTATATGGGTTGGGTGTATGTGTGTGAGGGTGTGTGTGTGGCATTCGCAGTTTTAAATATGAGAAATGTTGATTGCTGTGGCAGATAGCAAACGTCTGGCAAAAAGCGGGGCGTATGCGTAATATGCGCATCTGTCGTGCTCACGCCCTGGGTTATTATGTGCGCCTCGGGTTCGGTAAACTACCCATTGTGCTGCACCCTACGCCAGGAGCGTAGACCAGCCCTGGGAATGCATAATGAGGGGCACTAATCGCAGCAAAACTTGCCACGCAATGAGGGTAACTGCTTTTTATGAATACGACCAACTCGTGGCATGTGGCAAAGTTGTTGTAAGAATTTGCAATATGAAAGCAATTTGATACGGAAATATGCCATGGATTATGGGCATACCTTGCAAATACATTTCATTATTAGCTTCAATGTCATCATACAGCTACTATACAACATAATTAATTTTCAACCAGCTGCAAGTTGTTGGCTCTTATCTGTGCATGGCATAAATGTTTTGTCAAGCATTAATTGCAACATTTTGCTGCACACAAGCCACACACCTCATCAAATCGACGTAGAAATTTACGGCACTCTTACTTAAGCTTATCAACTAAAGTCAGTTAGTATCGTAATTATTAAAGTAAGTGCAGCTAATTTAAATTTTGATTGCGATATGGCCCAAAGCCTACTTATTTGATTAAATGCGCCCAAATCTAGCTACAGTTACATGCCACAACTCATTTAACTGTCATGCACTAAATAACGCTAGTGTAAATCTACATGGCATAATCGCACACGCACACACTCGCACACGCATTCACTCGCGCACACACACACACACACACACTATTAAGCAGCCATGCATATATGAAGATTATGGCTATGCATAATACATATATAGAGTTACGAGCTGAAACCAGCTATGGTATTTGCCTGGCCAGGCCTGGCTCGGCTGGATATAATGAGATCACATGACATATAATGAGGTGCGCTGTTAACGTTGCTGCTTATTACAGCTGCATGTGTGTGTGTGTGTGCGTTTTGATAGCAGCGACTAATTGCATAGATGCCAACGATTCAAATTCAATTATTCAAGGAATTTCATTAATTTCAAATTAGTTGAGCGAACCAATGGCAACACTTAAGCCCATACATACACACGCAGACACACAGATACACATACTCACCCCCGCATTTGGCACGCCCATGGCCACGAAATGAGGCGAAAGTAATGCCGCAGCATCGTGGCCAGCGCCGAAAAGCGGGCAACACTTTTCATAAATATTAAAGGCAAGCGCCACATAAAATATAACGCATACCACATGTTGTCCGCAAGTGCAGCCAGGTGTACTGGCAGCAGCAGCAGCAGCCCCGACACCGCACGGCAACAACACTTGTTGGTTTTGTTGCTGCGACCAGGCAAACTGCCAGGACACTGAACACTGGACACACCCTGCATGGGAATAAAGTTTGTTTTATGCAGCTTTTTATTGTTTTAATAGTCCAGAGACGACGCTCAAGGGCAAGTGGAGCCTACGAAATCGAAGATGTGCCTGCGCAGGTACGCGAACAAAGCGGCTAACCGCCAAATGACCGCAGCCACAACAGCAGCAGGAGCCGCAGCAGGAGCAGGAGCAGGAGCAGCAGCTGTAGAAGCAGCAACAACTGCAAATTGCAATGTGTGTAAATTCACACAGTTGTGCCCCGCCCGGATATAAAGTCAGAGCTGACAGACGACAGACGGCGGCCATGTTGGTCATATTTAATGTGTGCCTGGTCAACGCCTGGTCAGCTGCTGCCCCACTGCTCGTTGAACTGGCGGTGGGGGTGGTGAGGTGGCGTTGGGCTGGTGCAGTTTGCATTTTTTATGCGCCCACAGCTGACAGCCATGGCCCAATTTGTGTGTGTTTGTGAGTGTGTGTTTGTGCGAGTGTGTGTGATGCAGGTGTCGAGCCGTGTTCAATTTTTGTGGCTTTGATTGCCTTTTCTGCACCAGAGTTATGAATGAAGTTTAGTCGCAGTTGAGTTGTGGCCACCTCATAAATATGTCACGAACTGCTCGCACAATCAAAGTCTTAAGTAAATTTCACATGCTAAGCAGATTGTGTCTGAGTGTGTGTGTGTGCGTGAGAGCGTGTTTATATTTGAAATATTTGCGCTCAAACTGCGGCAATGCAATGAAAACATACGAAATATGTAAATAAATCGCATGATGTGCTCTGTGAGTATTCATATTTGTGTGTGTATGTGCGTGTGTGTGCGTGTGTGTACGTGTGTGGGCTTGTGTGTGTAGCAGGCCACAAAGATACACACAGCAGCAGTAAAAACCAACAGCGGCAGCTACAAATAAAAGCGCACAAGCATAAAACTAAAGTAAGTAAAAGGAACTGCGCTGTTTACTAAATTTTGCATATAAAACAACAAATAATAAAAAAAATTAAAACAAAATATACATCAATGTGAATAAAAACAAAAAGGCTATTGAAATAAAAATATTTACAAGGAACGCAACGAATGATAAATGCTCTAAAGAAGTTTATATATATTGAATATATTTAAATCGGACAAAGTATTTGGTGAATTAATTTTGACAATAAGATTTAGATGTGAGAATATTCACAATTTTACTAAAGCAATCGAGAGTAATTTTTGTATGTGTTTATAAAGCTTGTTTTTCTTAGAAAACAAAACAGAAAATTTCCATAAAATGCTTTCGTATATAACCTTAGTTATTTCATATTAGAAACTAGTTAAGCAACCGCTTAAACGAAAATCGAAGCTTATAAAAATACATGGTCGGCAAGGAAAGATGTTGTTGCTGCTGATAGCATGTAATTTGTCTGGCTGAGTCGAAGTTGTGCTCACACGTGAAACGCAAATGGGCTGAAAAATTGTGTGCTTGGGCATAAGTAAGACATAACTTTGACTAGAACGTTGTAAAATTCTATAAGAGACTTACTAGACTTATAAGAACGTATACTAGTACAGATGTCTAGTTAATAAAAACAGTTTAAATCACTAAAAGCTATTTACAAAAGGCTTGTGGTATGAACAACATTATATCTTTATGTTAAGAGGAACATTATACTATTTGGTTTTTACAATCACATTGTGCAGTTGAGATATCACAAACTGCTTGAGAAATGTTGCTGCAGTAAACAGGTGATTGCCATAAACGGAAAGCTGAGCTGCTTCATTGGGTTTAAAACAATTTTTGGCTTGTTGCAGTCAACATTGTATGAGTTTTGCTGCCCTCTCAAGCTGACTACTCGACAGGTTAGTTAGGGCATCTCCACCACAAACGAGCTACCCGAGCCCCGACGACCCCTTTGCACTCACAGTTTGCATGGAAAATAAAATACATACTATCTGCTGAGGGGGGGGAAAATAAACAAGAAGTCGTGCAGCATTTTTGCCATAGCACAAGACGAACAATAAAAATTTACAACCAGCAAAGCGAACCTACGAACAAACGAGTGGCAAACAAAAGCGGGGAGAATCCATCCATACCCACAAGCCAGAGCCAAAAACCACACGGAGCGGCAAATGAGCAGTTGGACGGGCAAGCGGAAGCGGAGAGTAAGGGCAGGGACACCCAAAAAAGAACTCAATAAATTGTCATGCAGTAAAATGTAGTTTTCTGTGGTGTAGCGCAAAAAAGCCAAAAGGAAGAAGACCAGCGGCTGGAGGGGTGGGCGGGATCAACAGGGAACGCGACTTTGTTTCAGCGGAACAACGCGACAACGAGAAACACACAAAACAACTGCAACAAGAGTGCAACTGCAGGATACATAAAGGGGCACAAGTAAAATGCCAAGACAGCAGCAAAGTGCAAGCTAACCCATACATATGCATAACTAGAATATATGTATACATATAATAAATACATGCACAGATGTGCGCCTGTGTGCGGCTTGTACACTGTCTGACCGAAAATCACATGTTTGGTTGTACGGGAAGGATGTGATTCAAGTTGCAACGGCAGCAACAACATCAACACGAACACCGCCTGTGACATTTTGGCATTTCGACGGAGCAGCACCAGCTCCTGCGGCTGCCTACCTATTCCACCATCCACTACCACCCCCTTACAGTAAGGGTTTGTCAACGTTGTCAGCGTAGCTGCTGTTGAATTTTTCATGCCCATTGCGCGACATAAACTTGGCCTGCCTCTAAATTAAGGCGGTTTCGCTTTATTGGCCAGCCTGCTACTCCTGCTGCTCGTACTGCTCTTGTTGTTGTAGTTGCGCCTGTTTGGCTGCTTTTGCTGTTGCTGCTGCGGCTTCATTTGGCTTTCACGTAAATGTGCGCTTAGCGTGGCCATGTAATTGAGAACCCTCCGCTTGCCCGCCTGTTCAGTGCCCTTTTAAGTGTATTAATCCTTTTTTATATGCGCACGAAACCGCAGACGCAGTCGAACTTGAGATGCCGAATACACACAAACACAAACACACACACACATGGAAATTAAGTATACGTGGTGTATGCCCGTGTAATTCTCTTATTTGATGCCGCCAAACATTTTGGCTCGTTTACTTGGCCAAAATTGCATTAAAATTGCATAAGTGCACACGGCTTTAATATTTAATTTGGCAAAGAGCTTTCCAAACAGCGCCAGTATTCTTCGGACCCATGCTCCCTGCTCACAGCCAGGCTGCGCTCTTAGTCCGATTTGCTGTCCTGCCGCTGTGCACTTAACGCTCGCTTTTGTCCAACTCTGGGGCGATAACGTTGACATCCACGCTTAATAATATCCTTTTGCCGTTTCCTAACGCCGAAAAACAAAAGCGCAGCAGCAGTAACAGCAGCCAGCGCTAGTGCAGCGTCCGTTCAGCTCTCGTCCTGTTTTTTCTGGTCGTGATTTTTCCCCAGTTAAGCTCCAAAAAAAAAAGAAAAGCGCAACGCGCAAATGGAGATAAAAATTTGCCATGCCAAGCTAAAGGAAACGACAAAAAATACAAAAACTAAAAAACCAACAACAGCCAAAGTGCAGCAAAAGTATTTACAAAGCGTTATCGTGATGCGACCCAAACAGCCTGAACTCTGAACTATCCCATCCAACCTGCCCCGAACAAGCCCCACGACCTACTAACCCCCCCTCAAACCGCTACCAACACGTTCGCTTATTTATTTTTGCTGCTGGCATTTGCTTCTCTAATTTCTGTTGCTCAGCACTTTATAAAAAGAGTTAAATAAAAAACGCGATACACTCAGAGGAAGCGGTGCGAAAAAAGGTAGATGAAAATATTGAAAGGATTTGTTATTTTATTATACCAAAGGGAAGCAAAATTTTCTTAGCGGGTCATTTATTCTTTGTATAAGTGTAGCAAACACTGCAAGTGTTGAGAAATCAGGGGCAAAGAAATAGATTTTATAACTTTTGCTTTAGCAGCAATAATGCAATAAAAAAGTTAAAGCTGCAAACAAAATAGATTTCTTGTTTATAATGTTGAGTATTTTAATGGACTGCATCCCGACTTCCACATAATCACTTAACTGTCGCCAATGACTAATTCCTAAATAAAAATTAAATTGAGCACAATTCTACGATAACTTAGAGAATTTCATTCCTTAACCCATATAAAAACTTTAATTTTAAAACAAGAACCGAGCCAAACATAGCTCGCTGTAATTGGGAAATATAAAGTCCATTTTAAAGTCGAAAATAAAGTTGTAAGTATATAAAGCTAACGAAAGCTATGCCGAAAAGTAACTCACAAAATTCGAATTTCTGTTTTAAATTTTTTTTGCAAATGTTCTCTCAGCGACATTTAATCTGCCTCAACTTGTTTGTAGCTCTCTTTTTGCAGCCTTTTAGCACGTTGCGCCTCATCTTCTATTCCATTTTACCATTTACGAGGCGGCAGCTCTTAAGTTTAAAGCTCATCAAGGGGCTTGGGTATTAAATTTCGTTGTTCGCAAAATAGTTTCGCATTTTTATAACTCAATTAAGGCGCCAGCTCAAAGCCAATTAAAATGAGCAGACAGCCAGCTGATTAACCTTGTTAGTTGCATACACACAGATGTACAGTACATATAGAGGCGTCTGTTTGTCAGCCATAGGCAGCGCCTGCAAGTATGCAATGGCCAGGTTTTAAACTGTAGAGCAAGTGACCGTCGCCAGGTCACGTTGTCGTTGTCGTTGTCGTTGTCGTTGTCGTCCTCGGCGTTGTAGTTGTGCGATTGCGAGTGCGAGTGCAGAAATGACGTCATTCGCACAATGCCACGCCCACACTATTCGCTATCGCCCAGCAAATGTTGGCACGGTAATTGTGTGCACTGCAGCACGCTTCGGTTGGCAATATTGTTATGACCAAAAACCAGGTCACAAAGGACTTTTCAACTACAACCCGCACACACCCGCAAACACCTAACCACGCTGCCAACCACCTCTTTTCTTCTGACTGTTGTTATTCGTTTTTCTTGGCCTCAGCTTTCAGCGCGAACGCGCGCGCATATTTTATTTGATTTATTTCCAAAAAAAAAAAAAAAAAATAAGGAAGACGCATAATTTCAGTGAATTTACCTACTTTAAGAATTCGCCCTTCGGAATCCTTTTGAATTCTTTTTTATTCCCTTTTCTTTTTTTTGTTCTTTTTGGGCAGCTAAAGCCGCAACTGCAACAGCTGCCAGCTGAAGATTTCTCAGCTCTTTCGCTATTTTGCATTTAATATTTATGCCGCATATCTCTGCCTCTCGCTCACTTTACTAACCAGCCCCCTTCTTTTGCCTTTGTGTACTTTGCAGGCATGCATCAAACTCGAAGCGCTCAACTGCTCAACTCGTTGCGACTTGGCTCAATCCCTGACCAGGCCAGGCCCGGCCATGGGCTGTTGAATAATTGATGCAGTTTTGGTAAGTGCATTTTGAAAGAGTTTCTGTTCTTTAGGTCTTTAGTTCTTTAGTTTCATAGTTGTAGCCTCAAATCGCTGTGCATTTCATTTAAATGCATGCCAGGATCTCTCTCCCGCTGAGCCAGAGCCTGACAAATGAAGTGTTCGACTCTGGGGCGTGGCAGAATCCTCATGCATAAACCAATACGCGCTGCTTGGCTGGCGGCAGCATTTACGCGCCGGATGCGGAAATTGTACAACAACAATGGACAGCAAAATAGCATCGAGGCCAACGAAAAAATGGCGTTAACAGCACCTTCACAAAGCCACTGACACACACACACAAACACACACACATTCGCACACACAAGCATACACGCATACATACAAATGGGAGACAAGAACGCGCATTGCCACACATATTGTCCACTATTTTCACACATTTGTATGGCCATTTCAGGGGACTACGCGCGGTTGGGGGGCTGTAAAGCGAAGATTGGTGTCCATTATTTTGGGTCAACCTACTGCCATCTCTTTCTTTAGCGCCTCGTGGCTATTGCTATTTCGTTTCGCACTGTTTGTCGATGGCATCATCAGCTTAGCCATTAAGTTTGCAACCCAAAATGTTCATGATTATGCAAATGGTTATGCGAGTATATTGAAAATTGAACACAATAACTTGCCACACAGAACACAAACAAATCGAACAGGAGTCCTCTCTTGTCCCAACCTTAAGCCAAACTCTTAAACAGATTAGTTGGATAGTTTTTTTTTTTAAAACTTCGTTATTTTTATTTAAATAAGCATAATATGTAAATATATATTGTCCATTAGGAACTGAAGGAAATTTGACAAACCAAGACTCGAACTTACGCCTGGGTTCACAGAGCTTTGGCTTTGGATGAATTCATAAAATTGTAACGTATACGCAATGTATTTCAATGTGCATATTGTTCAAGGATCTCTTCAAGTTTGTCCTTCATTAAGTTTGTTAGTGTATTGGAAGTTCGTGAAGTAAACTTTAGCTGAACGTTGTTTATGTATGCATTTGCTAGCTTTATCTTAATGCTGTCTAGATACAAAATTTTCGTCGCTGTTGCCGTTCCGCATTGGTCAGGGCTCTGAGCTCTGTTGTTGTACAAGCTTATTGCTGTTGTTGTCGTAGTTGCTTATCCTTATCCACAACATTGTCGTCTTTCGTTGTTGCTGTTGTTGTTGCTATTGTTGTTGTGGTTGTTGTTGTTGTGGTTGTCATCGTCTTTGCCTTTCGCCTTTGCCATTGCCATTGCGCTGCCTTTCCGCTCGTCGTTTGTTTTGTCATTCAATTCAATAAGGCTAATGTCCGTTGAGTTTTGCACCGCACCTACAGCTGGAGATATAGCCAGTTCAGCTCGTTGTTGTTGCTCTTCTTGTTGTGGTTGTTGTTGTTATTGCCCTGTCTGGTCTGCTCCGGTCTGGCTGTGCTCTTGTGCGTCCATTGCTTCCCATGTTGCTGTTGAAGTGCCATTAAGTTTAGTTGTCACTTAGCCTCTTTGCTTTTATATGCCCGCTGCCGTCTGCTGTCTGTTGTCCGTTGTCAGGCCTCGCGGCGCGTTGTTGTTATCCTTTTGGCTTGAACGTCTTAAGCGACTAATACCATGGCCATAAAAATGTCCAACTAATGCTTTAAAGTGAGCCAGCCAATGACAAGCCCCAAGTCAAGTCAATGCGACTTCAGCCAAGGCAGGACAAGACCAGACCAGACCAGACGAGACGAGATGAGTCCAGTTTAGCTCAGGCTGAGGCTGAGTCTAAGTCTGAGTCCAAGTAGCTGCCTATTGCTGTTATCGCAACGTTTTGGTTTTTTATCGATCGTTTTGCGTGTCGTTGTTGTTGTTTGTCTTTGGCCTGTTTGATTTTCAGCTTTAAGCGTCGCAAATTTAACTCGTTTTTCTTTATTTTGATTGTTTTCTCGCTTTTCGGCCAGCCTGAAATTGCGTGTTAATTTTCACACTAATACATGCCGGCCACAGCTACAGATACGGCCGTATTTGTAGCGTATTCTGTTTGTGTTTTGCGGTTTTTATTTAAGCCAGCCCGCGCAAATTCCAGCTAGTTGTGTGAATCTCTTTTTGTCATGTTCGGTACGGGACTTGTTTAAATATTTGCATTTTTATTGTGGATCAGAACACGTTGCGCCTTTTGGTTCATTAGCAGACACTCGCACTGCTGGCCCTGGCTAACCGAAATCCGATGGGGTCATAGTATATAAAACTAGCTGACTATATGGTAGCTGTACTAATTGTGCCAAAGTTTCGTCCAAATGAAGTACATGCCATTCAATTAACTTTGCCAGAGCTGCCGGAAAATGAAACTTGCAGCCAAAATGCAAAAATGTTCGTAAACTTTTCGATCGACTTGCCGTTCTGTTCTGTTCTGCTTTCCTGATGAACTTCCATTACGCAGCATATATTTCGGCAATCATGTAAACAAGCCGCGCCAATTTGTGTTTTGTTGCCTCCACCAAACCAGTAAAGAGAAGAAGAAAAAATTCAAATAAAAATAACATAAAAATGTTTACTTAAAAAAACATGTCAAAAATTTGCAAGCAGCAACTGAAACACTTTACACTTTAATGGACAGCTCGAAGGGGTGGCGCTGGCCCGGAAAATGCATTAAAAATGCAGATACAGCCGCTGGCACGAGGCAGCTCGCCACAGTCATGTGCAAATTTCAACTTGTCAATTTATGATTATGGCACCCCATGAACCGAAGCAAAATGTAAATTATACGCCACCGACGAAATGAAACTCAAGCGAATAACAAGTGAAATTGCTGCTAAGCCTGTGTGTCCGGGTGTATGTGTGTGTGTGCTTCAGTGTGCGCGCTGCCAATTTTAAATTTAGTTTTTATTGTAGTTGCTTGTGGTAGTTGGCAGAATGACTTCTTACCAGTTTTGCCTACCTTGCTGCCAGCCTGCCAGCCTGCCTGCCCCTTTGCCCCGCCAGGTCTGGCTTCCCGACTAGCTTGTTACATTTAACGCTTCTTAACGCCGAATTGACTATACACACACACACAGACGCACACTCTCTCAGTTGTTTGGCTGTTATGTAAATGAGAATGAGTCGCTTGCCGCTCGTCGCACGTCGCTCCTTCATAATGTTGCTCAATCGACGGCCGCTGCGGCGCAGGTGCATTGAAATAGTTACTTAGTATGTTACGTATACGACATGCTGTACACACAGAAATCACATGTACTTTGGCTGGCAAGCAATTCAATGTCAGACCAGAGCTGACAAGTTTGGTTAGAAAACTGTCAATTGGTTGCAAGTTTAGTTGTTTCTTCCTTACACAATGTAGCATAGGGCAAATGAGTTCCCTTTTCTGGACACCCACAACAATTTGTATTTTATTTGATGTCAATTTTAATTAAATACATATTACAGCTTTGTCTTTGGCAGAGTTGTGTGTATGAATGAAAATAGATTTTAATTTGTCGCCAAGGGACAAAGGAAAGACTAAGCAAAAACCAATTTTAGTAAGTAATATTGAAATAGTATTAAATGTTAAATATATTTCGGCTTATCATCGAGAATTAACTGTAGAAGCAGTCTTGTTGCTTAGCCTGTCCTCTTCTCCAAAGAGCTATAGATACAAAATTAAGTAAAAAATTGTTCAATCTAATAATAACTGCTCGATGACTACTTACGTATGTGCTTGAAAATTGAAAATAATATATTGAAAATTCATTTAGAATGAGTCTCCTTATTTTCATAAGGCCCCTTAAAACAGTTTGGTTCGATTTACGCCCACAGTTAACAATGTTTCAGCTTTCAATTTTATAGCATAGTTATCTTAAATTCCATTTCAGAGTACACTCACAATCAGCTAAACCTCCAAAACAATGAAAATGGAGTTGCTAGTTGTTATTGCTGTGCTGTTGGGCGGCGGAAATGTAAATGAATCTGATTGTGAGCTTCTACGGGCAAATCACACACATACACATACTCACCTGTGTCTGGGTGTGTGTGAGGCATAAAATTTGATTGTGATTGAAAAGTGTAGCCTACTTTCGGGCGGGCGCATATAAAATGCATGTAATCAAGCGAAATGGCAATGTACTGCAATCGAGGGGCAACGGGCCGGGCCGGGCTGGGCTGGGCCAACAGGGCCACAATGCATTTGCACGTTACCACCTGCGGCCCTAGCTGATTGCCACGCCCCTACGCCCCCATGCCACTTGCCCTAGCGCAATAATTGAAATTTGATTTGATTAGTTTGGATTTCGACTTTATGCGGGTTCCAGTTGCATTTTACTGCTATCTGCGTGTGTGTTTCGGTTTGTGTGTGTGAGTGTGTGTATTGCAGAATTAACATGATATATTAATGTCTGTTTTGCGTGCCTGATTACGGCGCCTTCACCAAATCCCTTTATAATTGAGTCGCTCGTCAAGTGTGCAGAATTTCTCTGACCATATTGTTTTTCTTAACAGTTAATGAAAATCACAAGGACGCCGATATAATTGAACTATTTGGTTTTCATAATTGAAATTATACGCAGACAATTCAATAATAATTACCTCGAGACAAAGTCCGACAGGCCATGAGGGATGATGGGGCACGAAAATATGTCCAGCGCCTTCTGTGGCAGCGCTCAGTGGCATGTACAAAATTTAATTAAGTAACTTATTGTTTTTATTTGCATTCCCCGTTGTCGCTGCTCCGCTGCTGGTCTTTGGCCAGGGGCAAGATATTCCACTGCATATTTATGTCGCCTTTGTTTCGTGTGACACAATAATTAAATAAATATTTGCACACAACAAAAGTAAATATACAAAAATGCACGAAAAATAAAAAATAAAAAAAGGCATAAGAGAAAACATTTATGATATTGTCAGTACTGCAAAAAAATGCGAAAACTCTACTCTTAATGGGACCAGTGCGGGAGTGGAAATGTGAATTGATGATGGTCACCATATTGATAAACAGTAAATGGAAGATTGTTAAATGATGAAAAATGTGCTGCACTTGCCGCACCTTTTCGTGTGGCCAAGTGGAAAGAGCAAAATGAAAGGAAAGGAAAGGAAAGGAAACGAAAGGATGCCAACGCACCAATATTGTCGGCGAATTTTTTTTTATATGAATTATGACATCCGTTGGTGAGCGCAGTTGGGGGCGCTGCCAATGGAGGCAATGTGGGCAATGAAGGTCCAAGCATTAAAATAAAGAAGAAAATTCAAAGAGGATTGATTGTCAGAATGAAAGTAATAAATAGTTCTTCAGATTGTTTAAGCTGCTTACGAAAATCACGTTGAACAATTCTTAAATTAAACAAGCAGCAACGTTGCATTCAGGTGCAAAAGACTGCACAATATATTTAACGATGGAATCAGCTGAAAAGATTATATTTGGCAATGGACGATATTTACTTCAATATACACATTTCTGCTTTATGAAATCAACTTTTAAGTAAATATTACTTTTAATATTACTTTTAAGTAAATATTTAAAGATCCATGCTAAGTTGCTGCACAAAGTTTTAAATGAGTTCTGGAACTCACAGTCTAAGCTTTTCCAATTGTAGCTTTTTCTTTTTTTTCATTTTGCAACAATTCTCACATTCTCTGGTACTTTGCTTTATGGATATGCAAATTCCTAAGATGCCAAAAGCCGATACAAACACACTCTTATCTCTCTCTACTTTGCTCTTTTTTTGTCCGCTGTTGTTTTTTCTGCTGCTGTTTCGATACCCTTTCAAAAAACATTTCAGATTTGACAGGCTTTTGCAGCTTAAATGCCCAAAGAAATGTTCATAAGAGCAAATACAGCACTTTAGTCAAACACGGAGAATAATTTTGGTAAAAATATCACAGAATATAAATAAAATATATTAATTTCTTGTTTGCTGTTCCAAATTCAAGTCAATGGAGCTATTAAGCTGTTTAGATTCCAATAGAGGTAAGGATATGGCAAATTGTGTACAAGTATTTTGTATTGATCACATAACCTTTGTTTCCATGCGATGCTAAGGGACGTTAAAGGTTCGGTGCTGCTAGAGTATCCTTTCCTTGCCGTTTTTGCTTTACTGACAACATAATAATAAGTTTTCTCTCTTTCTGGTCTTGTTGGCATTTTTGTTGTTGTTGTTCTTTGCATTGCGGGAAGTACTTTCAAAGGGCAACCTGCATCTGCCGCTTGTTGTTGTAGTTCCTGCTGCTGCTGCTGCCGTTTCTGCGGTATTGAGCGCAAAAGTTTACTGAACGCAGCAAAAAAATGGAAAACATATTACGCACACACACACACACACACACACTGGCGTTGGTCATAAGAACGTACATGTGTGTATGTGTCAGTGTGTGTGTGTGCGACTTGTACTATTTACGCCGCCTTAGCTGTCGACTCCTTTGGCGCTTTATGGCGGCGACGGCGACGGCGACCGTTTGCAGCGTGTCCTTACACACACTTTAAATTATTTATTTTTACACTTTGCTGTTACACATTTTAAGCTGTATGCGTGAGCACATATATAAGTGCGACTGTGTGTGTGTGTGTGTGTGTGTGTGTGTGTGTGTGTGTGTGTTGGCTGTGCGTGTATGCGATGTTGTTTAATACACTTGGCAGGCTACGCTATGCAGGCATCGGCCTACGCCAACAACGACCCAACAAGACTAAGAACAGGGACCGCTCTTTATATTTGTACAGTTTTGCTCTCACTCCCTCTCTCACTCTCTCTCTCTTTCTCTCTGCCTCTCTGTGTGTCTGTTCGACTCGCTTTTTCTTTTCACTTTTCGCTCGCTCTCTGTCGCTCACCTTCTGACTCTCGCTTACTCGCTCGCTGACTGGCTTTTCTTTTCAAAACTTGTAAATTATTTGCCTTTTGCCTTATTCCTCACACATACGCGCACAAATTGTCTTGAGTTTATGTGTTAAACTTTACATCTCGTGTTTGGCCGTGGAAGGACTCGACGCTCGTTCGTGCGGGCGTTCGCTGGGCGTTGTGTCCTGTTGGCCATTGTAGTATGCGGCCATGTGGGCGTCATTGTGGCTGTGGCCTGTGCGCCTGCATGGCATGTAAATGATATCGTTCCTTCTGGCCACGTCCACATCTACATCCACATGTCCTTGTCGTCCTTGCTCACGTCACCAGCGGCGACGTCGCTTTTATTGCTCGCTTTTGTTGAAGCTGCCTGCTTGCCGCCGTTAAACAAATGAACAACATAAATAATTGCAAAAGCGCACACTTACACACACCACACACACACACGCGCACACAGACACTCACACGCAGACATACACATAATCGCACACGTATGCAAAGTGGGGTAAATCGCTGCGTTTGCTGCATACTTAAAGGCGCTGCACGCGCCAACAAATCTGTTGAGCTTCAGCTTTGCCTGCCTTCATTTCGAAGCAAGATTAATGGGCAATGGACTAAAAGCTATTCAAAGTCAGCTGCCAATGCAAATTCCCATCTGTGGCATCCACAGCAGCAGTCCGTAGCCACACACCTAATTACTTATTTGCTGCAATCCATAAACGCCGCTCGCATTATCAATGAGCCACCTCAGCCTCAGCCTCGCCACTCGAATCACTCAACTAATTGCCGCAACACGCTCAACAGGCACTAAGCCGCCTCAACAATCTGCTCATCCACCTCGAGCAGTTGCTGTTAATTTCGCTACCGCTGTTAATTGTTGTTGCAGCTGTCGTGTCTGATAACGGGCTGCACGCCTGGCCCATTTGCGCTGCGGCCCTCTAATTATTCCTATATACACATATACATATACAAATGTGTTTGTTTATATCTCTAAATACAAATGCGATTACATTAAGTAGCTTGTCAGCCAGCCCCTCCCACTTCCCATTAGCATTAAGTAACTCCAAATTCGAGCTAAGTGAGCAAAAACCCACTCAACACCTCAGCATTCAGCTATTCAGCTACCAGCTACCAGTTACCAGCTACTAGCTATTCAGCTCTCAACACTCTACGCTGTTTTCGGCATTCACATTTTATTCGTTCAGCTGTGAAAGCCAAAGGCTGACGTTTTCGGTACTTGTGCTCCATTGAAATTTTTAGTTTTCAATATAAAGCCGAACTAAAGTTGTTTTTTATAGCCTTGGCCTTGCCGGGCAGTGACATTTAGAAAGGCTGTCCCACATAGTTATATAGTCATAAAGATAAATAATATATTGACATAGCTTTGGCCAAAGCAGCATGACGAAACAAATCGTTTAGATAACTCGCACGATAGTCTTAAGCGTGATTGTAACCGAATGTAAATGTGTTTATTTTTAGAGATTTCTCGGAAATTCTGTTAGAACAGGTTTTCTCAATAATCAATCAGTAAGCATAGCGTTGGCATAGTTCACGTTTCTACCTGTTCCAATTAAATTCTAATAAATAGTGCCCACTGGAAATATTCAGAACGCATGGTCGCTATAGATTTCAATGTTAACATTGTTGTAGATAATTACTTATAATATACCCATATTGCATTACTTATATTTTCATTTAAATTTGTATATTTGTGATTTACTTAATTGTGTGTAATTATTGTTCATTCTATTTGCGATTAGCTTCGGCTTTCGTTCATTTGCTTCCATTTTCATTTCTGTTTTGTTTCTTGATTTTCGTACGGTACCTATTCCAAGATGAACAACAACAGCTCCGGTCCAGCAGGTTTTTTTTTTCGTTATTCACCGATGCACCAGCCACGCTGGTGTTTGCGTACTTTCTCACATCTTACTCTCTCTCTCGCTCTCTCGTTCTCCCTGTCACTCGCGCGTTCTCTTTTCGCCGTTGATCTTACACTCTGATGTTCAGCGTCTGCTGCTTCGATAATGTCGCCGTCACAGTCCGATCGTGAACTTCGCTTTAGTCGGTTGTCGTGTACCGCGTGTCTCCGTCGCGTAGAAAAAAAAGGTAAAACTTGGTTGTGAGTTGGCTGTTTGATTTCTCGGCCGAAAGCCGCTTGTAGTGTATTGTTTTATGTTAGTTGTTATCAACGTGTCTAAAAGCTTTAACAGCACTAATTTCGGGTCTCGAGTGTGCTATAAACTATAATTAAGAACGTGCGTGTGTTTTGCGTCCCCTTTCCGCACTATTCGCAGACGCCTGCAACTCAGCCCATTTAAATCAATACAAAATTACCGCAGTGGTTTTTTTTATCTCAATCATTTCGTTTGCTTTTGTTGCGTTTGTTTTAAAAACATAAATTAATATAAATTCATGCAAGGTTGGTTTTTATATTTCGATAACATTAATCTTTTTCATTCCACTTCTTTTTCTCCCTGCTTCGGCTGTAGCTGCTTCTTGCTGCTCTCGCCTTACCCTTCCCTCACTTCTCCTTTCCCCCACACTTCTACTCTCTGTCAAGGTACATTGCCCAAGACATAAAGAGCAAAAAAAAAAAAAAAAAAAAAAAATAACTGTACATGACATGATAAAGCAATAAAGCGAAAATTGCAACAAGTTTTTGCCGTTCTTTTTGACGTTGAGTTCGACGCAGTTTGCGCAGCTCGTTGCTTAAAACAATTCCATTTAAAATTAACTTTAAACAAAATAAAATAAACATGCGGCGCATGCAAGTGTGACATGCAACAGCAGCAACAACCTCAACTCAATTAAAACGTACGACGAATTGCAAAAAAAAACAAAACAAGTAAGCGGCTCTACTCGGGAGTTACCGACTAGCCAATACCCTGGACCATACTCTATAAAAAACCCGAATGCAGCCCACGCTACAAGCTCGTTTGCTTTAGCAATTATAAAAAATACATTTAAAAAAAAAAGGGGCAGGAATTGAACCTGCAACAGACGGCACTACTTTGCAAACGCCTTTATTCGACATCCTTCATACCAACTATATACTTCTTAGCTAAAACAAAAACAAATTCATGCACAGCAAAGAGTACAATCGCAATTGCAATGCTGTTCATAGAATTGAAGAAAGGCGCGCATGAATATGTCTGTACATGTATACTGAAATTCTTGCAGTTTTCGCCGCAATCGTTTCCTAAATAACTTCTGTGTTGCTTTACTGATCTTGATGAAATTTTCACCGGTAGATAGAATATGACATATACACTTTCTGTTTCGTTCTGCCTGTTACAAACATTTGCACAAATACAGTATACCGTCTCTACTCATTTGCAATGGGTGCAGGGTATTAAAAGCGAAAAATGCAAATTACAAAAACTCAAGCAACAACAATAACAACAAATGATGCTGCTTACCTCTCAATAAACATTTTACATTTTTTTTGTTTTTTGTTTTTCATTCATGACTCTCGATTTATTTATTGTGATTATTTTGTTATTTATTATTATCTGTTGTTGTTGTTGCTGCTGCTGGCGCCGTTTATTCACTTTTATTTATTTTTTATTGTATTTATTGAATTTTTTTTGCTATATTTGCTGCATTTATTGTTACTGCCAATTCGCTGTTTATGATTTTTATGGCACTTTCACGCGACTGAACAAATTCCATAAAATTTATACGTAAATCTATTATGCAGCAATCGCAATACGTTCAACTTTACCTTTACCTTTATTTTTCACTTGTCTTTATTAAACGTTTTTTTATGGCAAGCCCTAAAAGTTCGACAGGAATTTATCATTTGATGCTGCTCACAAATGTGAATTTATGAAATGAATGCAGCTTATGTTAGGCAGGTAAAAAGAAAACTGTACCAAATCAAATAATAGGCGCTTGCACAGGAGATTCCCTGTATTCAGCTGATGTCAGCCCAAATATGCAGTCATACACAATATATATAATAATATCCGAATCGATCATGACTTAGCTCGTCATACTCATACTCATACGGGCTTTATTTAAAGGACATGTGATTTATCCAAAATATGATTTGTTCCGCTTGCTATTGTGTTAACAATATAAGGGCATTGTTTACAAACTAAGTTTCGACCTATCAGCTGATAATCTTTGAACGTGCTCAAATGTTGCAATGCCAGTGAAAATTCTATACCTTAGATTGGCTTCGAGATGGCTCTTTCTGTCCGCATATACACATATGCATATGTTATATGCAATCAGTTGCAAATAGTTAAGCAGTTCCAAACGAAGGGCGTTAAATACGCTGAGGATGAGTGGCAGGATGGTAAGGATTCGAAATATCGAATGTCCATTAAGTTGATCCTTTTGTTCGCTGTGTATATAATTTATAATTATTTGCAAAATGAGTCATTTCCATTGTGAAATATACTTATTATAGTCGGAAAAAGGCATATTTATTATTTATAGACTATGACGAGCAATATAGCCTTAAGTAACGAGATATTTACCTTGATTGCATATTATAAAAGCTACCTATTTATATCTAACACAAAGTAATCAACTTGATTTCAATATATGCAATTCGCAATTAACTTATTTAAATGATACACGTATTATTGGAGCTGTTCATGAAAAGTGGTTAGACACAATTCGGAAATTTCCATTCGATAAGTTTGCCACTTGTCACGCAATTTGAGACACATCAGTCAGCTTTCTCGTCAGTCGAGGTAACCCTGCTCAAAGTTCAAGACCCACCAAAACCAACACCACAATAACCAAATTCCTAATTTATAGCCAACCATCATATATCCTTACCTGCAAAGCCAGACCAGGATCAAAACTTTAAGCCGGAGTGTAACTGAACCCCTACACGAGGGTGATTGCCCATGCCGTCTGCGTTGGCCACCAAAAGTCAAATTAAATATCTATTTTTGGGCTACATGTACAAAAATGAACGTTGCGAGGTTGGGTTGTTGCGGAGGGGGTAGAGGGGGTGGAGGGGGTGGAGTCGAGGGGTTCAGGTTGTTGGCGCTGTTTTTGTTAATTATCCTCCATGAACTTGATAGTTTTCATCAAAAGGTAACGAGCGCTGTTGATGAAAATTCAAATGAACACGAATATGCAAATGTGAAAATGAGAAAATTTCTGCCAATATATGAGTATTAATTAGTGAGTGTGTGAGTGTGTGTGTGTGTGTGGGTGTGTGTCTGCTTGGTGCCGTGGGTTTAATTGTTGTTGTTTGCATTTCAGTCGTAATGCCGAAAATTAGTAAAGTTGCCAGCGTTTTGGTATCCCTTGTCTATCAATTTGTGTTGCCGCTGCTCAGGTTTACAGTTTATGTAGTTGCCAATTAACACCCGGAACTCGTAACTGAACTTTGATGGGGAAAATACAAAATGGAAATGAATTGTGAAATAACACAAATAGCAAGTGCCTATACAGCTGCTGTTGTTGCGGTAGCTGGCAAAAATGGTGCTGCAAATTGAATCTGCGGCTGCAATAACAGACAACGCAACATTGGAGCTGGTGCAGCATGCAGCGGGCCATTGTCAGAGTGAGTGACGCTTTTGCACCCGGCACCCGTCGACCCCTATGGTGGTAAATAACCTGATGCCTGGGACTTGGCTCTGGAGCTGGCTAATGATGCGCATGATGTGCGCCATTGTCATCGTCATCATCGCGCCGGCTTGTGCATGTGGCAGCAGCAGCTGCAACGTCAACTTCGTCTTCATCAGCATCAGCAGCATTCGCAGCAGCCCTGCGCTGGCTAGTTGTCGCCGGTTGTTGCACATGCAACGTGGCAAGTTGGCAGGTTGGACGGCCTCCAACTGTGCGCCGCACGGCATGAAATTAATATTAATCGCGGCAATGCATTTAAGCCGCATTTAGCCGATTTGCCAGCTTTATCCAGCCGCTTTTTCATTTCGCAGCCTTTGTGCGCCTTTTGTTTATTCTGTGATTTTTATTTATTGTTTTGCGGTCGCGCTGTTATTAAAACGCCGCTGGCAATTTGTAATCATTAGACGCGGTTGTGGGTGCTTACAGCAAGGCACCCTGTGCCACTTTCCATGCACCCTGTGCCAGTAGCTGGCAAAAGTCGCTGACATTTTAGCCAACTAAATATCCATGCAGCTATGCAAATCGCACAAACACAGACAAGGAGTGACTGCCATTTGCACGTCCACCGGCTTCTGCTCCTTCGGCTGGCTCTCTTAACCATCGTCTCGTCATCATCGTTTTTGTGTTCTTGTTGTTGCAGTTGTCGTGGTAAAATTTAAGTGGCCACTTGACTAAATTAATATGACACTGCTGCAAGTGCTCGGCACTTGTCTATGCGTGCCCCCACTCATCGCCTTCTGCACTCTAAGGATTTTCTATCTGCCACCACACTTTATCGTCTTTTGGCCAACAATATGAATAATTATGACGTCAAACTGTCGGTTGATTTGCATGCTCAACTCTTGTCACACTCTTTGGCTTACAGTTGCCAAAGGCCAGTCAATAGGTAAAAATTGCACACTTTTCAGGCATTTATTTTTGGGCAATTGCAACAAAAGTGACAAATATGAAATATTTTAACACAGTGCAGTACGGAATTCTTGAGCAGAATTTACTGAATGTCTGTAAGTGTGTGTGTTTGTGTGTGTATTTTTGGAATTTATTTAAAAGACTGAACATGCAACAAATGAAGCAATCAATTTAATTATTTTCTTCTATTCAATCGACCAAAAATTACAAAGTTTAGACTTAAACATTTCCGAAAACTATCAGGTAACTGAGTGAGTGTAAAATTCTACACTTAAATGGTTATTGATAATACAAAATAATAAAAAGTACTATGAAAAATTAATACATTTTAAAAGCGTTCAACACATTGATTACACTTGTCGGATCTACGAAAGATAGAAAATTGTTTTGACTAGCATGCGGCATACTTGAGAATATGCTTCAAATCATAATCTCAAGAGTTTCTCGAAAGCAATCAATAAACGCTATAGTCAAGTTATGTGCATATTCATATGTTTGTAACTAGTAGAACGAGTTATCGACGGTCTTATTAGGCACGTATATTTTTAATCAGTAACAACAGCTGATTCTATCCAGCCGAGACTGTCTGTCTATAGATTCTCGTATGGCATACTGTATTCACGTTTCATATGTAGTATTTGTTCCCGCTTACTCAAGCATTCACAAAGCGAAGCATAGGCATTAGACATTTATATGAACATTTAATTGAGCTCGGATAACAATGTATAGCCCATCAATTATTTATGGAACCAAGCTTAAGTATATGTCAAGGCAGCTAGAAACTGTGTACAGGGCATTTAACCGTCGGGCAGACTAGAAAAGTCATTCGTTTTGTACAATGCAGTTGCATTCCTTTAATTCTACTGAATTACTTTTCTTATATTTCTTCAAATTAATCCCATCACACAATCTATGTGAATCATGGCACAAGCTACCATATTTCATTTCCCAATGGCTGCTAGTTAACGCTCACGCTGGCAGCTCTGTTAGCAGGCCCATAAGCGAGGATGTCACTACCGAGTAAAAATCCAAACTGTTTGCAGGTTGTCGCCCGTTCGTTTTTTCTTTTTTTTTTTTTTAATTTTTTTTTTATTTTCTCTTTTTTGCTGCAGCACATGTCACACTTGGCTCGCAGTTTGTGGCCAGGCCAGGGCTATGAAAATAACCATAAGGCAATTGCCCAGGCGGCTTGCAGCCTTCGTGTCAGCCTCCCCGTCCCATCTCCGCTACCCTTTCCTGTTATGTGCAGATCCCCAGGCTCCACGCCCAGTGCTTGTGGCACTCATAAGCCTTGAATGCTAAATGTCAAAGTTACTCCTTGGCGTAACATTCGACACATTGGGGCGTTGAGGTGTGCCTACGTGTGTGCATGTGCTCGTAATGGCTGCCTGACTGGCTACCAACTGCCTGCTGCCAGCCTCCTGCCAGCCGCTCACTGATTTCTGCCTCATCATCCCGTCAGCCTGCCTGGTCGCTTTTGGATTACATTACACTAAGTTCTGTGCAAACACAGTTGGCGCAGTTCATTAACATGTTACATGGACATGGAGACCCTGAGCTATAGCAGTGCCAGCATTCGGAGTTGGAGTCGGAGTCAGAGTCAGAGTCGGGTTTAGTTTAGCTCAGAGCGACTTCGCTCTACATTGGACGAGACTCTTTGGGGCTTGTGTTTGTTTGTGCAAATGTATGCGTAAGCACAATATGCATGTATGTATGTAAGTCTCTCAATGCCTGTGTGTGTGTGTGTGTGCGTATGTGTGCTTGGGTTGTGTGCTTTATGCCATTTTCTACACGCCCAACGCCTAAATCGCTCGACGCTGATGCGGAAGTGTTGCCTGGGCGCCCACTTCAAACAACTAGAGCGACTCAAAGCTCAAAGCTTTAGATATGGCTACCATATGAATATAAAAATGAATGTATATGAATACTTAGCTGTTTAAGAGTGTGTGAGTATGTCTGTGAGTTTGTGTGCGGTTATGTTTGGGCCTAAGCTGCGTATTAAATGTAAAGTATAAATAATTAACAGCATACTAAGACACCGAAATGAGGCTGTTGAACAAAAGGAGCCTGCGGTTAGCAGCTCTTGTTACAATTGGCGCCCAACGTGGAACAGTCCTCTCTAATTAGGCGCGCTTTAAGTGCAGTCATGTGGCTAATCAGAGGGGACTCGGGAAATGGATTGGGGGCTGTGGATAGAGTGAAACCAATCTGCACAATGCTCCAGTTAATTTACAGTTTTAATGCGTTTTCGACTTGTTGTTGGTGCACCAAAGTAGTTTCGGCCGAAATCAAGCTAAGCACATATACACACACTTACACAGCAAAGCAAACAAACAGGCAAATAAGCAAAAACATAGAGACGGACGGGCAGACAGATAGGCAATGGCAACAAGCGGAGGCTAATTCATTTGTTGGCTTCCGTGCACAAAACCAGCAGCCGTTGCATACTTTGCGGCGCAAACAAAACCAAGGCACCAGAGGCAGCCACAGCCAAAGCCACAGCCACTGCCACAATCGTAGTTGCAGCTGCAGTCGCAGTCGCAGTCGCAGTTGAAGGCAGCATCCAATTCGTTCCCCCATCTCCTTTCTGTGGTAGCTGCAGTACTCGTACGTGGAGCCGTACACGTCAATGAGTCCCAAAACAAAAACCAAAAAACTGCATATATAGACATATATGGTAGTCGCAGGCATTCCCATGCGAGCTCTACTCGGACTATTTGGCCTGGTTGAGCCTGGCCAGAGGCAGGCCGAGTCTGGCCGTAAAACTCAGAGCAATTCGTTTTAATGAATCCATCCACATGCAGACATGGCCGACCGCCCAGGCCAGCCAGGCAGCTCGTCAGAGCAACTGATTGTATCAACTTCCTAAGTGGATTTTGCAGTCCAACTGGCATTACGCCTCTTGGCCGCAGGTAATTTCGTATGAATGAAAAGCAAAAGTCTGCACGGGCCACATCACAGGCAGTCGCCCACCTCTTCCAATCCTCCTCTCTATTCATCTCTCCCTTTCTGTCAGCATTGTTGCAGCTGGATCAGCTTGACGTTACTTATTCATGCCATTGCCTATGCATATGAGCAACTTTCAGCTCTGATTCTCTGACATTTTATTTATTTGCCTTTTGGTCGCGAACTGCTGCTGGCCCTGGTTCTGACGTTGCCTTTCAATAAACATTCATTCACACTGCCAGTTGAAGCCAGCGGAGATCCACCTAATCCGCCGTCCTCAGCTGCCTCAGTTTCGATTCCCAGGACCTGCCAGTTATGATTTTTGTTTAGCTGCCGAATGTTGCAGCAACTTTGCCGCCTTTCTTTGCAGTTTCTGTTCAAACCGAAATAAACCACCCCACTCCCCAAACACATGCCCATGTCTACCGTTGCACTCTCTGCGGCTTTTCACACTCATGAATTTTTAAGCGGCATTTTGCAGTTTTCAGTCACTAACACCGAGTTCCGGGCCAAGACTGCGACGTTGCATTTCTCGTCATTTTCAGCAAGTCGAAATAGTTTTTTATGCAATTTTTATGATTGGATTTGGGAGTTGCATAACCAAGTGGCACTAAAAACAGGATTCGAGCTGCATTCCCAATGAGAAGCTCCAAGATATTTGACAGGCACAAATCGTGTTGGTACGGGCGATAAGGATGAAAGTTATTGCCATTATAGATTGCATCACATACAGAGCTAGTAAATAAACTTGATAAGCAAATTCTACATTCTACATTGCATACGCTTTAAAAAAATTCATACCTGTGTACCGACAGTGCCGTATTCTCGACTGCAACATTTGAATAAGTTATTATATGCGGTTGGCCGTAAAACTTATTCTTTGGAAATAACCAACCGCAGCTTAACAAAGCCAACAGACAACTTTAAAAAAGGGATTTGCACAAAAACTGCATTTCAATTAGTTATTGCGAAATAAAGTTGCCCGGCCATGGCGCATATGAAATTAGTTGTAATGAATATAACTTGCCCCACCTTTACCCAACAGCTGCCCATCTGAGAGTGTTGTTCAGCAGCCGCTGCTGCTGTTCGTGTCTGGCTAATGGAAGCTGGCTATTAGTTCATAAATTACGCAAACCTTTTGCTGCAGTGTTCTTTCTCTTCTTCTTGTTCTATTTTTTTTTTTATTTTATTTTTAATTTAAAAACGCATTTAGTGTGAGCGCATTTCACTTAGTTTTTTATGTATTACGTTAAACAGCTTTAGACACTCAACTGGGCTGGCGTTTTTATATGCGAACATTCCAACTCTCTCTCTAACTACTTGTCTTTCTCTTTTCCTCTCGTTGCAGCTCTCTGGTGCACAGCAACTGCAACAGCAACAGCAACAGCAACGGCAACGGCCACGACAAACGGCAAAACTAATTTATGGCATTAAAAATGCATATTTTCTAGCAGTGCGTTGCCAGTTTTTATCATTTGCCAAGTGCGAAAGGCGTGCGCCAAGGCAGCAGCCGCTTTCAGTTGCGGCGCCCGAAAGTGTGCACCGCTTTCCGGTACTGGCTGTGTGCGCGTGTGTGTGCGTTTGTGTGCAAGTGTGTGCCTGTGTGTCTCCGTGCTACACTCGATTCTGTGTATGTGTGTGTGTGTGTGACTGTGTGTGCATGCGTTTATGCGATCTACGAGCAGCTCATGCAGCTAAAATTGAATTCGACTGGCACAAAGCAGCATTAGAGCAACTGAGCCTGAAAATTTCCTCTCACTCTACACCCCGCGCCCGCTGCTTAAACTGCATCTTCCCTATCGTCTGCATCGTCGGCAGCAGCAGCACCAGCAGCAGCCTCGCATGATAATTCACTGCTTTGGCCCTGGACTGGCAACGAAATGGCTTTCCTATGTGCAACGGTAAGTACATATAACTCCGAATAAATAAATACAATATGTAAGTTTTTAAGTAAAGTCAAAAGCTATTACTACATGTGCGGTTGATTGCCTTTTGGATTAGGTTCAAACGAACTCGATGTGGCTATATAATATAGCTTTATCGGTATTGTAATGTAAACAACTGTATTACTAATATAAAAAAGTTAAATATTCATTCATTTATGCCATTTAAAAGAATGTAATATATGTACATAAGTCCACCTGAATGGGTTGTGATATTTCAATGCAATTGCGAAAACGCATATTTACATTATACGATGTGCTTATGGCCATAATCAAGCCAAGTTGTTTACTTTCTTGTTGCTTTTGATCGTTAAACGTGTCGTATGCGTGATGTACATATTACGCATTAAACACACTGTCGCCACCGGCGGCAACCTCGACGGGCACTCAAGTAATTTTAATAATGTGCAAAATGTCCGCTCGTTCTGGTTAAAGTACCAGATGAAGCGTTAAAGCGATAGCCTCGACCATTTTTTTGATATGAGTGTGTACAAGTCCTGCCGGCGATTGCAGATGCAATGTTGACCACGTTCTGGTGAAAGCATAATATTAATCATACGCCGCATGTGCAGCAACTTAATGAATGTGATTTTTAAAATACGTATATATATATAGACAGAGAGAGAGAGAGAGAAACGTATGTTGACAAATAAACAGCGCTGATAATACGTGTAAGCTTTGCCCGAAAAAAGAAAACAATAATAACAACCCATAGGACAGCAGTGGCAAGTGTGCAAGTGTGAGTCTGTGTGTATAAACAGCTGTCCGTACTGCCAATACGTGGCTTGCGGATAGACTGACAGGACGGCAACAAGAAATTGCCTGCTAGACCAGTACCAGGACTATTAACAGTGCCAGAACCAGTGCCAGAGCCAGTACCAGAACCAATAGAACGACAATGACGGCGTCGATGTCGAAAACCAATTCACTTTTGCCAGCACCAGGCAGTCAAGCCTTCATCTTCAGTGCTATACAGTCTGGCCAGTCTCTCCATGTGTGTGTGTGTGTGTGTGTGTGTTTCCATCTGTTTTGATGCTGATTGTCAAGTGTCGCCGACAGACACGTGCTTACAGTGCAGACTGCTCTTGGTCCCCCATTCTGGCACCCACTTTTGCAATCCACGTTTGAGCTGCCAACAGTATTAAATTTATACGGCGTGCGTTTTCTGGCTTAAGCTAAGGCAATAATATAGGATTTTGCGGTTTGGTATGGCATATGGCCGCAACAACAATGGCACATTCAAGTGCATTTGAGCGGCAATCATTTTTGTGGTTAACAAATACAAAAGCCTATTAATGAACATACACACATTACACAACAATAAGGAGAAGAAGAAGAAGAACGGGGCACACAATAATTAATAGAGCTGTGGTTGCATTTTGTGCAGGTGTGCAGGTGTGCGAAAGCGATTGTGCACTTGTCTGTGTACGGCTTTTGTTTCATTTAATCAACGATATTTAGTTGACAAACGCTCAAGGCAAAAGCGCTTTCTTGCAATTGATTACCCAAAAACAAAATTCAAATTGAATAGAATGCAGCAAATGCAAATGTGTTCCCAGGACAATACAAGCTGTGAACTATAACAAACTTAGAACCTCAACTTTCCATTGTACGTGTCGTTGACGTGTGCGTGTGTGTGTGTGTGTGTGTGCGTGCGCGTGTGAGCGAGAGTGTGGCGTTATTTAATTGAATTTTAAATTATTCTTATCTCAAAAAATGGTTAGTTGCGCTCATGAATAAATCAGTTTTCAATTTTACTTGCTAATTTGATTGGAGATTGCCAGCGAGAGAAACGGCGCGTTAGATAGAGATAGTTAGAGAGAGGGCGCGCGTAAAATTAGAGAATTGTGCTCAAGTTGTTAGACAAATCAAAAATTAAGCTAATAAAATGAACTGTCTGAGACTGCAGAAGTTAAGCAATGACTTGTGCGAAAGTTAAAAACTCTGCAAGTTATTCATGATAATTTGTAGAGTGGGTTAGCATCCAATTTATGCCAAGGCGCTGAAAACTTGTAGGAATTTCATAAACGAGTTTAAAAGCTCGAGGCAAAGACATTTTACAAAACCAAAACCTGAAACTACGAGCAGCTATTTGGAAGCTTGAAAATATTGAAATACCTAAGTTCTATGCCGTTAAGAACAGAATCAGGCCCAATAATATCCAATTAACATGTTTGTTTTCCGTTTACTTTGGGCTATTAATGCCAATTTATAAAATTGTTGAACGTGCAAAAAATTGTGGCAAGGTTAAGGCAAATACCATAGCATTCACTTAAGCGCGGGTAACATATAAACACAGTTGCATACGAAGTTGTTTATAATCGCATAAATTTAATACAAATAATGCAATAAGGCACATTGCAGCGACTAAAAGTATGCAATAAAATATGCGCCCAAGTCAATGCAAGCACTCTGACACATTGATTGCATAATATTCAATTATTAAAAGCTAACAGAGCGCCAAGAGGGGTGCTGCAGTCGCCGCTGAGGCCACTTTTCATAACTGTCAGGCCAGAGAGCGCAAGCAGAGCACTTTTGTCAATGGCCAAGCCTCAAAGTCAGATACACACACTCGCTCATAAATGACTTACTGCTCAATGCAGCCACACACACACACACACACACACACACACACACACATACACTGGCGTACTTGCGTCATCAGCATCGTCAGATTTGAAGCTGTTTCTGCTGTGGAGGCCTTGGCATGCAGTCAAAACGCAGGGCTCCCATTTTCCACAACTATTTTTCTGTGTCAGCCAGCCAGTATGTAAGATGACATATATAGAATCAAGAGATGGAAGGGAGGGCGAAGTGATTAGAAGCAAGGAGTCCAGTCAGGCATACGAATGGGGATGCAACTGGCCAGACTGAAGCATAACCCAGCCCATTGAATGTCTGTCATCAACTTAGTGCTGCTGCTGCAGCTGTGGTGGTGCAAAGCCAAAACAAACAAAAAACTTAACCTCAGCACAAATTTAAGCAAATATTTGCATACCACATGTGGAGATTGAGGCAACTCTTCACGTCCGTTGACAGTGACTCGGTCGGAGACTTGACTTCTATTTGGCGTACATGGTCTGGCCGTCTCTTGATGCTGGGCATTGATGCAATTGAAGCCGGAAGCAGTTGCAGTGTCAGCAAAGAACTTAACCAGGTGGCGTTGCATCCTGCCACATGCCATACCCATACTTGGCTCGCATTCACAGAGTGAAGCAGTTGAAGAAATGTTGATGCATGCATGATTTTAATCTGTTAAATGCGAAAATGCTTAAATGCCATTGCGGACTTTTCAACCGTTGGCAATGACTGCAGCTAATGACGCGCAAAATGTTTACAAATCATTTTGTCAATAACGACAACTGGCAAGGGATATACACGCCTGATCCTTCCATAATTTGCCCACATTTCTTACATTCATCGACAGGCGGCCATGAAAAGGTCATTAGTGTGCCTCTCTCACTCTGTGTGTTGGTGTGTGTATGTGCGAGTGTGGCACAAATGGCCATTCAATATGCCATAGGAAAACACACACACTCACACACACGCACACAGACATATGATGCTTATAGCTAAAGCCAGCAACCATAACAGCCACATGCTTTTTTCCACAACATTAACGCAAATTGCAAATAATAAAAATTCAAAATACCGAACCGTACGGAAAGCTGCACGTGTTGCTGTTGTTGTTGTTGTTGTTGTTCCTTGCGGTGGAATAGTGTGTGTGTTTTTGTGTGTATGCAAGCTCAAGTGTTGGCCTGCGGAATCCATAGCAAACCACAACAAGAAGCTGACTACGGGCACATTTATCGCAGCTAGCGAGGCATTTTTTTAAGCCCACCTACAACTCATGGGTGTAAGTGTGTGTTATGCCAAAAAAAAAAGTAAGGAATGCAAATTGTGCTTTATTGCGAAAGGGTATGCAGAAGCGAGTGGCATGCTTTAAGATAGCAACTCATAAAAAGATTATATCTTTAAGATATTTTGATATAACACCTCCAGATTTACAGTCCTTAAATTCGTTATTTTTCATATAGTATCTAATACATCTAGTATCTAGAAATGTATATTTTACTAGAATGCCACAAATAGACAATTGTTGGTCAAAGTTCCAACTGTCTATTAAACGACTTTTTGTATGCATAAGTGAACTAGTTTGTCGCAGAGTGTTTTCCTTAAAAATGTATCGTCCGTAGAAGTTTTTATTTCTAGGGCATCCCAGTTGCGACTTGTAATGTTTTCTTTCATTTTGTTAAGTTTTCCGTGTGCTGCTGCTCAAGCGAATCAAAATGAAATCTATTTTATGCAAAGGCACGCAACGTGCCCAAGACCGAGATGCAGATCTGGGGTCCCGTTTCTGGAACTAAGCCAAATGTAAGGAGGAGTCACATATGCGGCACCCTACTTAACTGCTTCTGTGGCTTCCAATCCTTTGCCGTGTGTGCATGTGCGTGTGTGTCTCAGTCTGTTTGCCCATCGAGGCGTTGGCGGGCTAAAAGCTTTACCTATGCAGTCATGCATGCGTGCTGTGCAGCTGGCCCTGCCTCTTGGTCTTGCCGCACAATTTATGCATGTGCGAAATATGGCGGCACAGCACATTTTTACCTTTACCGCTTGCTGGCGCCTTTTGTTGTGCGTCTGTGAGTGTGCGTTGATGGTTTATTTCGTTTGGTGGTCTCAAATATTGAAATGTTATCGTGTAACGCTTTTACGTCTTTGAAATCTCTTGCAGCTGGCCACAAGTATGAAATGGCGACCAATGGTGATATATCGATGATCTCGCCGCCAACGTCTTCCATTTCAAACGATCAAGATCCGTTTGGACAGCTGCCACCGCTACCACCGCCGTTGCGTTCCACCCAAGTGCTTCAGCCGTTGAGCGTATTTCCAGGTGCACAAAGAGCCAATCTCTTCAGGCCTATATGCTCACTTTGATTGTTTGTTGTTGTTTGCCTGAGTTTATTTTGTCAGTTGGTTTCTTTTTTTATATATTTTATCTATAACTTTTATTCGTCTGCACATTTATATATTTTAGTTTAAGAAAAGTATTTGATTTATCAAATATTGTATTGCCACTTGAATTCGTGTGTAGATTGGATTTTTGATTTGTTTGCTGGCATAATTACTGCTGTATTTTATACTCGTTTATTTTGATTTCGACTCCATCACAGCAATACCTGCCATAGCATACGAGACTTCACGTTTGGCATACGCTCCTTCACTGACACACACACACATCCTCACACTCACACACACTCCAACACACACAAACGCTTAGACACGTGAAATCAAACATACCACAACGCGTTACAGTTACACACATTTTTGTTAACTTTGTTTAGCATTTTTCAGCTGCGCCAGCCGCACTCATTCAGTCAATCAATCAATCAATCAATCGAACTCCCTTCAAAAAACCAAACAAAAAAAAAGTCAACCAACAGTCGTCCATTAATTAAATGTCGCTCTTTCTCTGTCCTCTATCCTACTGCTTGCTCTTTGTATTTTCAACTTTTTGACTAACTATTAAAAAAAAATTATTTTTTGTTAGTCCCCACTAAAAGAAATAAAAAAAAAACTTTTTCAAGTAGCTGTGCTCTGTTTTGATGCTGCTGTGTATTTATTCGTATTTTTTGTGTTTTTTTTTTGGAAATGTTTGTTAGAAAAAAATACATATATGAAATGTAATTCGCAGCTGCTTTGTAAACATTTTTTGAACGTTTGCCAGCCGTTACTCATTCCACTTCACTTACCTTAGTGCTGTCCCACAACTGTCAAATAAATAAAAACGAAAAAAAAACACAAAAACACATAAAAAATAACAAAATGCTAACAAACTATAACAATTTTGTGCTCTCTTCCTCTATTTTTATAAACCGGACAAAACAACAAAACGAATATGATAACAAATCATGACAAATAATTTACTATTTACATTGAATAATATGCTTTTATGGGTTCATTTTAATGTAGAGTGAGTATAAAACTGCAACAAGAACCAAGTAGGAAGAACAAGAGCTTACTTTTAAAGTTAACTACATTATTTAATTGAAATTATATATATATGTTGCTTAAATATGCTGTGCAAATTTTTGCTCACTGCTGTTGCCTTTTTTTTATACTTGTGTTTGGTTTTTATTTTCTTGAGAGATTATATTTTTTTATTTGTACTTTGGGTCTTGAGCCAGAGTTGTGCGTAATCCTTAAGTGGTTGTGTTTCACCATAAATCCTTATGAGCCTGCTCGTTATTCTTCTTGTCGTGTATGCCTTGTTCAGTGTCCAATTTGAGCGAAGATTCTTACGATTATGTTTTTGGTGGTCGACGTAAGACTCCGCCCACAACAACGTCAACACAACTTAAGCTGACCTCGCCGCCAGTGCGCCTGCGACCCGAAGGTGCGTATCTTAGTTTTGCAATCCAAATATATCCAGTCAAATGCTCAGCTACTCATTTCATTTGAATGCTACCCACAGACGCCTATCGAGGTGAAAATATAAACAACGGCCGTTTCTATCGCCATTCCTTCAGCTATGCCCCCAAGCGCCAGCGCCACTCGAGCCGTGATGATCGTGACCGCGAGTCTAGATTGAGATGTCATGGCGAGGATGAGGCAACACTGCGCCAATTGCTGCTCGAGTATGTAGACTGACAACCAATGAACTCTATCTGACCTGAAATGTCATGCAAATGAAATGAACACATAATGAACATGGCGTGGAATGTGCAACTGCAGCCGCAACTGCAACTGCAATTGCAACTGCAACAGCCACAGCAACAACAATTTTTTGCATGTCCCCTCATTATGCGTCATTTAATTTACATGCCACAAACTGTCCGCCATAAAGTATTAGCATTTAGCTAGACAAATAAACAGCAATTATTTTACAATATGCATATTTAATTTGTTCCACAAAGAATACTCAAAGATTTTAATTTATACATTAAATGGCACGCACAAATAATTTAAATTTAATTTATGTATTTGGCTACTCTCGAATTGCGGGTGGTTGTTTAATTTACAAATCAGCAAACACGCGAAATTATTGTCAGTTTGTTTTGTACTTTAATTGAATGCATAAACAATGTTATTTCAACAGATTCCGATTTACAACTATTATGATATTCATTACTTTTTGTTGTTTTTTGGATTTCGGCAATATTTATGTGCAAATACTTAAACTCTTCTACTTTCCCCTCCACACAGATTAGCGCAAATTATGTTCATTTAAGTGTCTAGCGCGTGTCCTTAAAATGTCAATTATTCATTGAGGCCATTTGTGTTGTGTTGTTTTTGTTGCGCAACTTCCCAGAAACGAACAAAAAAAGTTAAACATAATAAATTAAAACTGCCCAAATACTATCAAACAAAATATTAATAACAGCTGCGAGCACATGCGACATTCACCAAAACTCGGGTTAAGAAATTCGCTGAAAAAATTCCACAACAAAGCAAACAAAAGAAACCATGAAAAAATATGAATTAAGCAAAACGTTTTTTGATGCATAACCAAAAAAAAAAAAAAAAATCAAGAGAGAGTCAGAGAGAGAAAAGAATAAATTGTTAAACAAATAAACGACGGAGTGTGTGAACACGAAAAAAAGGCAACAAAATGATGGGCACAATGCCACCCAGGTACATATACATAGCATTCCAAACTTTTCAAATTAATTTTAATATAAACAAAAACCATAGTTATAATTAATAACTCGAAAATTACGCATACGCCATGTATTCATTTCTCTGTATGTTTATTTTTCACCGTACAAATATTTTAGAATAATGCAAATCTATTAAATAAACGCTGTCATTTTTTCGTTCTTCTACTTTTTTTGTAATTATATCTGAGTGTGCGTGCGTGTGTGTATGCGAGCGAGTGTTGACGTTTGTATCCTGTAAGCGGTTGGGAATTTAATTTGTATAAGTTTAATTAAAAAATGGTTAATTCGCTTCATTCGTTTTGTTGCTTCGACGTAAGCTGTGTGAAAGAAACACATTCATTTCATAATGCATATTAATGCATTAATTAAATTTGTTCACATTTTATCATTGTGTAAGGTAAATTTAAATTTTATGTCGTTCTGTAATCGATTGGGCTACAAAAAAACATCGTCTTCATGTACATATATTATATATTTAGCTTATATCGAAGTTCAATGCAATTGGTTTTGATTTTTTACAAGCACCGAGAAATATTTTCCTTATCAAACTAAACGTTTTTGTGGAATTGTTCTTTTTGGACGGCTCCGTTCCAAATTTCAATTTCAACTCTGTATCGATACCTGTCATTGCGAAACATGGAACTGAACTGTTTAACAAACATTTTCATTATAACTATTCTCTTGTCATCTACTCCCCTCGTCCACAACAACAATCTACCATTACAACAACAATAACTGCAACTATTACAACAACAACAACAACAACAACAACAACAACAATAACAACTACAAATTACAGAAGCCACACCCAAAGTGGTTTGGTATTCACGCCACTCAATGAGTATGCAATTTCCATTTCCATGCAACTATAAAGAAACTATTTAATATATATACATAGCCATACATTATATACCACTTATATACCACATATCTACCTTTCTAAGTACCAGCTATTTATTTTCTGCAAGTCCTTTTGTAACATACCCCCTCTAATGCTATGCACTTGCACAATGGCACTTCATAGACCATTTAATTGATTTGTTAATTATTTACAATATTTAGCGCAAAACCAAAATACAAAACTTCTGCTCACGAGAATTGCATGCCAGACAATTAAATTTCAATTAATATGCCTAAATTTAATTTAGTTGTTAAAATGTAATTATTGTCGCTGCAGCCAGGACGCATTTTGCAATACTAGTTAAAAGTATGTGGTGCGGTGGTGACACTGTGGTTTCCAGCACACTGCCCCACACACTTGATGCGTATTGTAGGGCACTTGAGAGCAGCCACAACAATCTCTGTACTAAAGCCTCTGCTGCTCTTATTGTGTGCCCGTGTGTGCGTGTGCTTGTGCTTGTGTATGTGTTATGTTCTTTATGACATGCCGAAAAGTGTTCGAGTGCCATTAAGTCGCTGTACGCACTTCAAAGCACACACACACACACACACACACATGCCTACACGCACACTCAACCCAAAACCCACATTCAATCATCAACAACAACAACAACATCCTCGTCCTTGCAGTCAGTCAATCAACATTCGGCACTCAACCTGACTCATTCAGCCCCCCCCACTTTGAATGCCATCAATGACATAATTATCATTCAACTGTCCTAATCCCATTCCCCCTTCACCCCTCAAAAGTCGTGCGTAAGCTTTATAGAAAGAAAAGCTCATCTCTCAATTCAATTTTCCCATCACGCAATATTTTGAAATCTGTCTTTTTTTACTTAACTTGTTTATCATTTTTGAAAATCATTAAAAATGTTTTAATTTTTTTTTAAATTGTTTTACTAATTGGCGGAATGGTCCTCTCACCAATCAAAACAATAAATAAATAAAATGTTTGAACAAAATAACGAAATGCTCGTACAAAACATTAAGAGTCCGTTTCCATTTGTTGATTCATCTATATCACTTTATTGCGACTGCCATACAAATTGGTGCATTTATTTTCTACCTCATGTGTGTTGTCTCATTTTAGCATCCAATATATATAAATCAAATTTGAAAGCAACAAATAAATGTTAATTCATGCAAATTATACAACAACAACAAAAAGCATAGAAAACAAAGCAAAAAAAAAAAAAATTCAAAAATAAAAAATTTAATCTAACTAAAATGTAACAAATTCAACGTGCACGTCAAATAAAACGAAAATAGATTTAAATGCCATTAAATGCAAACAGCGCCGCAAAAAAAGTAATAATATTAAAAATAATATCGAATTGCGTACATTTGGTGAATGTCCCATATGCCAATTGGTCTTAACAACTTTAATCTGTACAAATATGTATTATATTACAAAATATTTTATTCCAAGTATTTTGGTTTTTAATCTGCAAAATATTGTGTCAGTGTACAATAACTTTAATTAAATGAGCAGAGAGCGGAAAACTATAGATACGTTAGTTATGGTAAAACCGAGTTCAAGTTGCCAGGTTGCTGATATTCAGATACCCTTTACCCACCCGTATACCCTGTCAAAATTCACAAACAGCCCAAATATATTATTACATTTTATATACTATGCAGGTGCAGTCACGGCAAAGGACAACTCCGTTAAAAGCGTCAAGCGCACGTATACGAGTACCTTGAATGAATACAAAAGGTAGCTGCAACTGCAACAGCAGCAGCAACAGCAGAAGCAACTGCAGTGGCAGCAGCAACTGCAGTGGCAACAGCAATAAGCTGCGTACTTTGTTGGCTGAAATTGGCAGAAATTTTATTAAATGCTCACGCATACAAATCAGTTACACAAAACCGAAAATACTTGCATCTGACAGATTCACACGCACACACACACACTCGCAATCACACATGCGTGCCCAAATATACGTATGCGCTATACGAATACAGATGCATATAGAGATTCGGTTATAGCTATAGTGATATAGGATAAAGATATGCATGCCAATACATATGCACAAACAGCAATTGTTTTCATGGAGAACAATAACTTACACAGGATGCGGCTCGTTCTGGTCCTGGCTGTGCTGCTCGTTGCTCTGCAGCTCGTTTGCTGATGTATGCATAAAGTAATCCTTTTATGCTCGGCACAACAATGTCCGTGAAATGCAAAACAATAACAATAATAACAACAACAACAACAGCAACAACAACAAAATGACAGCATGTTGCGAATAACTCCCGCTGCCTGCCTACTGCCCCCTGTCCCCTGTCCCCTGTCCCCTACCCCCTACCCCCTACCCCATGCCAGCTGCCTAGGCGCATTAACATAATGCGCAGCCAACTCAAGTGCATGGCATTGCAGGCATGGAAATGGGGGCAGGCCATGCGGCCTACGTGTCGTATGCGCATTGTGTGCACCAGTTATCATCCATCCTGCCCCAGACCAACATTCTCTCGCACATTTCCCTATAGAGCATGTGCAACTGTCGCCTATAACTTTTGCCACTATGTCCTGTTTTGTTTGTTGTTGCTGTTTGATTTTGGGCGCCACTCGCGCGTTTTGTTTGCTCAACCAACAAAAAGCACTTCTCACTTTCAGTCATAGATACGTACTATGTACATATAGTGCTTTTGTCTGGCACTCTCGCCCAGCCCAGCGCAGGCAAGGCAAATGCAAACACACACGCACACACATCTACATGCATGCGTGGGCGTTTATTTGTTTGAATGTCGCTACATGTTGATGAAAATGTAAATTGTATGCATTCTGTAAGGATTCAAAGTCGAATCTAAGCCGGGCAACAAAACTGATTACTTCACTTGGTATACACTAACTCGGGTTAGGACAACAAAACAATATTTCTAAAATCCGATTGTGCATAAATTTCGAATAGTTCAAAACGCTTTTCAATTTTTGAGTACATTAGGAACGGGGCAGTAATTCAAAATGGGACAGAAAATAGATACCAGCTGGCAGATTACTTTTATGTATACTTGCTTAGTAATTAAACTATGTGAATAATTTTAAATTCGATTTGAATATTTTTAACGGATTTTGTATTTCTGATTGTTTTTACTACTCAGTTTTATATAACTTGTATAGTCGAAGCTTAGCAAGAGTATTAAAGTCTCGGTGCTTACACAAAGATCATTTGTCCCTTTTATTTCCCGACTCCTGCTGCATTATTCTTGCCTTAACCTTAACGAAAAATGCCAACAATTTACTTTAACTTACTTTTTATGTACTTGGTGGCTTGGCTTTTCAGTTAGTGTTGTTGCTGCTCCACCCCCACCTATCTCTTTCTCTATCGCTCTTTTTCTCTCTCTGTGGAACCGCAACAACACACAAATCCTTTCGTTTACTTAGAGCTCTGCTTGGTATGTTGCTATTGCCTGCCTGTGTGTTCTGTAGTTTGTGTCTGCTTTCTGTGTTTTGTATTATGTATTTTGAGTTTTAGTTGCAGCCCAAAGCCATAAAATTTATGTTGCTTCATTCCTCAATAATTGCATAGCTCGGTAAATTTTAATGTAAGCGGTCATAAATAATTTCGTTTTGTGCCTTCGTTTGCTCGACTTGCGCCGCAAAATAAATTACGTTGATACGCTAAATAACTACGTAGTCTGTAGCGTAATAAAAGCCAGAAAGGCATTTTCCAGCTATCGTACAACTAAAGTGCATTTTTGCTTGATATTTTCTTTAACTGTAACAAACACAACTTCTGCAACAACAATAACAACAACAACTACTACGGCAACAACTGCTGCAACAAATATATGTGAACAACAACCAAATGTCTTGGGGGCACTTTGCGTGACTTGGCGTCGGCACGTGACGTCACGCAACGTCGTCAATTGAATTGTATGCATTGCACGCATATGACCCGCACTCGGCCACGGCCACGCCCACCACACCATACTCACTCATACACACACACACACATGCACACACGTGTGTGTGTGTGAAACGCCCATTTGTGATGGGCGGGTCGTACGTAATTGCAACTGCAACTGGGACTGCAACACCGTGCCGCAGTTTGCAAAAGCAAGTTAGCGTGATGAGCATGAATCTATCAGCGAAACTCGATGAACTGCAGCGAGGCGATCGACACCTGGAGACGACAGTCGCCTTGTGCGAAATCCGCACACAGCTGCAGGAGCTGACCAAGTCCGTGGAGAGCTGCCAGAGTGAGGTATCGGAGGTAAGTGCAATGCACCAAATTAACACCGAACCGTGTCTCAAATTGGATACGCTGCTGTGTGTAGGTCAAACGTGACATGGTGGCAATCAAACACGAACTGGACACCGTGCAGCAGGTGAAGGAGGAGATTGAGGAGCTCCGCGAATATGTGGACAGACTGGAGGAGCACACGCACAGACGGAAGCTAAGACTTTTAGAACAAGTTTGTAGCTTAAATTATTTGCCATGTTGTGTAATTAAATACTTGAATTTCATTTCTATTCATGTACAAACCAAACCAAAACCAAACCGAACCAAAACCAAACACCTAAAAACAAAACAAACACACAACCGAACAATACGACACTGAAAAGTTGTGCTCATGATGGAATTTCCTTGAATTTATTTGTATTATTTTCTCTTTAACAAAATATTATAAATGAGTAACATGGGCGCAACTTTCTAAAACCCCACATACACAGACGGCTTTGAAATTCACAGTTTTTAACTTGTTTATTTTATAATCCTACTATGTTTCGTAAATTGTTTGATAATAAATTCCAAAACTCTTTAAATACTTGTATTATTTCATTTATTTTGTTTTTATTATTTTACAGTGCGCCCCATATCAAATTTATGAATTACCTGACACAAATTTCAATTTATGTCTAAGTTTAATTTTAATTTGGTTTTAAAACTAGTAGCGATTGGCCTCATTCTAAAATATATGATATCAAATTTTATTTGTGATGCACACTCGTTTGCAAAGCGTTTGAAGAACCCGCACATACCCAACCAATCATCCCGAATCCCGTCCTTCAGTTGTTTATATCGTGCTCTACTAATTTAATATGTTTTGGTAACCTTTACAGGGTCTTACCTTCTTCCTCACCTACTCCATATTCTCGGCGGTGCTGGGCATGTTGCAATTTGGCTACAATACTGGAGTCATCAATGCGCCCGAAAAGAATATTGAGAATTTTATGAAAGACGTGTACAAGGATCGCTATGGCGAGGACATTAGCGAGGAGTTTATACAACAGCTGTACTCAGTAGCCGTCTCCATATTTGCCATTGGCGGCATGCTGGGTGGTTTCAGTGGTGGCTGGATGGCCAATCGCTTTGGCAGGTTTGTAACCAATCAAGCATAACTTAGAGCTCCAATATTTACATTCTTATATTTGGGGCCCACAGAAAAGGCGGTCTATTGTTAAACAATGTGCTTGGTATATCGGGCGCCTGTTTGATGGGTTTTACCAAAGTTAGTCATTCCTATGAAATGTTATTCCTTGGCCGATTTATAATTGGTGTTAATTGCGGTAAGTGTTATATAACCAAAAGCAAATCCAACAGCAAGTTGCAAGAGTCCTTCACCTTCGTCTCGTTACAGGTCTCAATACATCATTGGTGCCAATGTACATCTCTGAAATAGCACCACTGAATCTACGCGGTGGTTTAGGTACTGTTAATCAATTGGCTGTGACTGTAGGTTTACTATTATCCCAGGTGCTGGGCATTGAACAAATCTTAGGCACTAATGAGGGCTGGCCCATACTACTGGGCCTGGCCATATGTCCAGCAATATTGCAATTAATATTACTGCCAGTTTGTCCCGAATCGCCTAGATATTTGCTCATAACCAAACAATGGGAGGAGGAGGCGCGTAAAGGTAACAGCTAGTTCGTATTATTGTTATTACGAACCGATACAATTATTTATTTCTTGTGCAGCATTACGACGCCTGCGCGCCTCCGGTTCTGTAGATGAAGACATTGAGGAAATGCGCGCTGAGGAACGCGCCCAACAGGCCGAGAGCCATATATCGACCATGGAGCTCATTTGCTCGCCTACATTGCGTCCGCCATTGATAATTGGCATCGTGATGCAGCTGAGCCAACAGTTTAGCGGCATCAATGCCGTCTTCTACTACTCCACATCGCTCTTCATGAGCTCCGGTCTGACCGAGGAAAGCGCCAAGTTTGCCACGATAGGCATTGGCGCCATTATGGTAAGCACTACAGGCACTTAAATACTTAAATTTGATTACAAATATCTTGTTTTATCGTACAGGTTGTAATGACTTTGGTGTCCATACCGCTAATGGACCGTACCGGTCGTCGTACATTGCATTTGTATGGCCTGGGTGGCATGTTCATCTTCTCCATATTTATAACGATTTCATTTTTGATTAAGGCAAGTACAAGGGTTACATCTATTTTATATAGCTATTATTTAGATTTCAGTATTTTAAAGTGTGGCAAGTATTCGCCTGAACTTCTTAAGTTTTTGCATACGTTTTAGGCATATTGCATTTGATTTTGGTACTGATTTTAAGATGCTGTCAAAATATTTTAAACCTAATGCTGCATCTAAATTGTACTCCAATATTTATGCGTGTGTTTTTATAAATATTTGAATATTGACATAGATATTTTATGCATGAAGTTGTCTAGCCCCCAAATAAGCCCCTGACGATATACAAAAAAAAGGGCGGGTTACAAAAAAAAAGAAAAAAAAAAAAACAAAACAACCATTGCATGACAGTTGTCCCGTGCGTATACATATATAAATTATTGATGTGAGATATGTATATTTGAATTTATAATAAGTTGAATTTATAGCTGCGTCTCTACCAGCAATCAATTTGCCATTCCTTTCTAACATTGCATTACATTACTACAATATATATGTATGCATATATAGAAATACGTTTAAATTAGTGTATACAATATATTATGTTATTTATGGGCTGCCGCTAAGCCACTGCATTTATTAATTTTTTATAAAATATGTTTTAAATGCAACACATATATCAAGTTAATATGAATCAATACACTTAATAGACGCTTTTATACGAATTAAACAATTGTTTAATTTTTATTAAATTTTTATTCAATTTCTTATTCTAACTAAATAAGTTTAGATATTACTACTCCATGTACATATAGTTTTTTTGTACTAGAATATTTACGTATTTCATTATTATAACCTCAAGCTTGCTGCCTGTTTTTGCACCTTAACTTAGATTTGTTGCTTGCTTAATGAAGTATAGCTGTTTGTTTAGTTTCTGATTGTGTTGTCTAGGCTAAGTTATTGCCTAAATAAGCTGCTCATTCGGAGATTGCATGCAAACCATTTGTAACCAACATTTAAGGCTGCCTTTTAAAATCTGATGAAAAAGGCTTCGCTTTTAATGGCCGAGTTCAAGTAACAGCTTATTTGGGCAATTGTCTCGCCCCTCATTTAAAAGCTATTCTCGACTTGCCAGGCTTTTGGCCCCGTACAAACACAATTCATTTAACGAATGTGCAAAATCTTAATTTAAATCATTATTTCTTATATTCATTTCTTAAACTTAATTGGGCCGTTACAAGAAAAATGACACAGTTTCAAATGCAAATACAATTCACACGATTTGCAATAAGTTTTCCGGGCACCATTTGCAAACAGTTCACACACAGCCAACAGCAAGACACAAGCCAGTGTTGGAAAATGTACAAAGCTGTCGCTAAATTGATACTAGAGCAGAACACGCGCTGAAAAACGCTTTAAAAGGCCACCTTCAAATACACACAAAACTCACACACTCTCAAATGTGTAACACGCCGCTTAATTTATTACATAGACTTGAACTAAAACTTAATCTATATATATTATTTATTTAAGATATACTAGTATTTTCTACTACTTGTACTTTAAGCGTTCTCCAAAGGTTACAGCAAAAGAATAAAAACTCAAGAGACAGTTTGTTTTGTGAAATGTGCAGCGATGAGAACAAGTGGTAACCATTCAACTCTTTGAGAACCAAGATATTAACTACTTTAAAAAAGTTTCTCGACTAAGTACTTATATCCTAAAGAAAAGCTCAACTCATGCATAAAAGTGTTCAGATTTATATAGAGGGTTTAACTTTATAACTTTACTTTACTTTATTATTGATATGACTTGATATGACTACTCTTTGATTTGTTTTGGTTTGTAATCAACAAAAAGTTCGTTAAACGAAAGAAAATGAAATTTTTATAATACGAAAAGCCTACAAATCATCGAGAATGCGATTACTATGCATTTTGTATAGGAGTTTTTTGGTTATGTGCAGGAAATGATCGACTGGATGTCATATCTATCTGTGGTCGCAACGCTTGGCTTTGTTGTATTCTTTGCCGTGGGACCCGGCTCCATACCATGGATGATAACAGCGGAATTGTTCTCCCAAGGCCCACGGCCCAGTGCCATGGCCATTGCTGTGCTGGTCAATTGGATGGCCAATTTTGTGGTCGGGATTGGTTTCCCCAGCATGAAGGTGGGTGCTCCATCATGAATATTGTGAAATTAATTATCATTTCTCTTATTGCTTTCAGACCTCACTTGAGAACTATACATTTTTGCCATTTAGCGTGTTCTTAGCGATATTCTGGATATTCACATACAAAAAGGTTCCTGAGACCAAAAACAAAACCTTTGAGGAAATCTTGGCACTCTTCCGTCACAATAACGGCAGGTAAGTTGTAGATTAGTTATAAAGCATAGGCTTTGCACACAGCTCACCACAATTTGAAAACTAGTTCTGAACAAAAAAAAGGAGACCATCACCCCTCTAACCAGATCAACCACATTTCCACAAAGCTAACCGAAAACTAACCCCAAATGAATCGAAACCCAGCTATTAGCTGAATATATTTTCTTCAATTATGTACTTGGAAGTTAATTATGCGGAGTGCATAATGTTTTTTTTTTTGTTTTGGATCGTATAGCCTGCCAGCTATTCGATGCGGGAGTCAGTTGTTGGTTTTTGAAATTTATCCCTTGTTTATTTTGTTGCACATTGTGTTTTATCGACTGTATTGAAAATAATCCCAACCATGTCCATTCTATGTATGCCCAAATCTGAAGGACATTTCGAGATAGTAGACTGTACGGGTAAGTTGCATGAACTAAGAGAAACTGAAAAAACAAAAAACAAACACAAAAAACAACCAGTAAACAGCTCGATAAACTTCTGATCAAAGCTAAAATCAAACTACAATCCGAAGCGTTTCGCTCTATTTAAACGTAGCTCGTTTGCTGTACTTTATTAGTTCACTCTAAAGCAACTTTATTGTACATTTAATTAATAAAACAAAAAATAAGCAAAAAAAAATCCAATTAAATAAAACAAACTAAATTAAATTCTATGAAAACTTGCGCTCAAAGTTTCATACTTTTTCGGCATGTCTGCTTAACTTTGCCTGTACTCGTTACTTTGTTACAATTACAATACAAAACCAAATACAACAATCAATTACCGGCTGGCTACAGCCGACAAGTACTTAATTAATACAAGTTCATATTTAGCAATTTAAATATAAACTACTCAAATATTTAATATGAATTTAAATACTCTGTACTCTTCTATTTAAATGCCATGTTTCATTATCAAACGTTTTGTAACTCTCTTTCTATTTCTCTCATATCACCTCCACCTACCCTTAAAAACAAAAAACTTTATAAAAAACAAAAAAACCAAAATTCAAATTCAATTTCTAATTCATGCAACGCCCTTACATCTAAACAATCCCCCTCCGAGTCTTTGTTCTCTTGCTCATTGTTCATACCTTATAAATTGGTTAGTTTACAGCACCAACAATTTTCAGTGTTAAGCGAAAACATAAAAAAAAAAAAACTCAAAGCACAACAACAAATTATAGCAAAAACACATGAAAACTCGCTCACAGACACAGCCACATGCGCACACACACACATTCGCTCACATAAACATATAAATTAACAAAACACATTTTGATTATGTTGCTTGTCCATTTAGTGGGGACAGTGTCAACGACAATGGCAACAGTAGCTCCACAGCGGACATTGAGATATCGCAACGTGACTCCAATGCGACGCGAACCAAAGTGCAGTAATGTAGGGCAGCTGCCGGTCGAGTAGTTTGCCTCCCTGTTGCAGTGTCCTTGCAAATTTAATTGCCATTTCAATGTGTGCACAAGGAAACAGTCGCAAGCTCAACAATCGGAAATCACTTTTTTTGCTCAATTTCAACATCGAGTTTCGATGTGAAGTTGATCGAAAAAGTTTGATTTCGACAGCACTTGCGATTTACTATTGTTTATTTTTAATTTATTTTATGTATTTATCATTTAGTTACTTTTCATATTGTTTATCTTATATTCATTGTTTAACTTAATAAATATTGTTCGATTATTTTTAGTTTTTTAAGTTGTTTAAATATGTTTTGTTTTTTTGGTATTTTCTTTATATTGTAGCCTCGCTTAATAACTTCCAAGCCAGTTTAACTTATGATCTAAGATCTTTCAGCCAAGGTAAACTTACACACATTAAGAAAAATATCTATACACTTTTCTGACATACCAGACTGATGTAGGCATCGACCCTTTTCTGATTGCCCTACCCTTTTTGTAGGCGTAAGCGTTTTAGTGTTATGCCCAAAGTCTCGAAATTGCTGTCATTAGTTTGCAAAATTAAATTTAAAATACGTTTACACTTAAAACATAATCGTAGAGTGTGCGAATTTCAGGAGTATGCTAAACTGCACAAATAGCTTGGAGCCACAAAGTATGAATTCTGGCATCGAGCATGCCGCATTGATGGTATCTGAGGAGAAGACCCAACATGACTCACGTAAGAATTTAAAAAAGAATTAAAAACTGCAAGCAAAATTCCAACTTACGTTCTTAATTTCAAACTATTATTTGTTGTGCAAATTGTTCGTTCAATCAAATTTTAAAAACAAAAACCAAAAACCCACAAATGAAACCAATACAAATAACCATATTGTACAACAAACACACAACAACACACATCCAACATAGTGACCTCTAGGTAAACAGAACAGACGTTTAGCTTGGCCGAAAAGTACAAACAAAACTAACATATATACTAGTAAAACATACACATACACACATGTATATATACAAGACAAACCAAATACCTTTACACAACATGTTCAACATGTCGCATTATTAATTTTTTTCCATTGTGTATACGAGATGTTTGCCCAATTAGACACACCCACACGCAAAGACATGGTTAAACTATCCAAAATTAACACTAAATTACACATAATCATATATTTTATTTACGTGCAATTAGGCTATCTTTATCTGAATATTTTATTTTCATTTGCTGAACATTTCTTTTACTAACATCCAAACATGTCAAGCTATTATTTATGTTTCTAACTCCTACGTATGCAACCTGGCATGGCATTACATAGTATGCTGTAATATTTATTAGCACACAAAATGATCTAGAGAAATAGTTATTTGCTTTCTTGCATATGTGTATATTATAGAATATAGCTCTCTTAAAATTAAAAGTGATTTGCAATTGTGGATTATAAAATATTTATTCGAACAAATTTTTGTTTGGATCAACAATTGCATCATCATCTTCATTTGTTGCTTTTTAATTTTCTGTACGCTGCTTGGTTTCTTATCTTTGATGTTAGCTGTTTGATCTATAACTATAAAACTAAGTTCTTAAAATGGATATAAATTTAACTATACCATATTCTTTATTTTTAACACATTCATAATTATCTTAACAAATTCAAATTGTGCTGCATTAATTAAAACCCCAAAACATTAAAATCAACGAATCAATTACATTGGCCAATAACAATATGGAAAACAAATCAAATTATCTACTGGGATTTTTACAACACAATAACAACAACAACAACATCAACCAAATACAACTACAACACAAATAATATAACAATAACAACTTCTGTGTGTAACCAATTGAGAAACGTATCGGATAATATTGGCGTCAATCCACAACTAAAACAAAAAAAAATGCTTGAACAAATTAAAAACTATACAAAAATGAATTCTTGCAAAATATATACTAAAGTCTTTGGTACGACTTCGTTCTCGTTGACGGTTGAAGGCATGGGTCCATATCCGTTAAGCGATAGCACCAATCTCTTGGGTCCAACGTCAACTAGTTATGCGGGCGGCGGGGTCGGCGTGGCCGGCTCCACGGCTTGCTATACAAACTACGGTACAAATATACAAACGCCAGTTCCTAATCGTAAATGCTACTACCAAGACTCTGACTATGGGCGAGACGATAGCTTTCGCAGGCACTCGGCGCATGGAAGAATGTCATGTAGGTTAAAAGTAACTACTCCTAAGAGCCTCTAAACCACATTCACTGCCACCACAAAAGCCACCAACTATGGTGGACCCGAGCCACAAAGCATTTACATGAAAATGCCGCGCGTGCCGCTTGGAAGAAAACCATAAACACAATCGCACCAAGCTCGTCAGTAATCTATATAATATCTGCTCGTATCTAAGTCACAATCTGCCTAGGCTAAGCTGCAACGAACTGCGGACGGTTCCTTTTAATGTTGAAAGCCCTAGTTTGTCAACTGCTTTAAAACTATATCATTTTTATTCCTTGGTTTTTTTTATTATAGTACGCAAGTGAAAGCGAACTTGGGAGCAACCTAAAGTAACAAACAGAACGAATTGGCTAAGTAAACAATATCTGAAACAAATCACGTTTGAAATACAAAACACTACACTAAGTGCCAATAATGCGCCTAAAAGTACACTTCAAAATAACAGAACAGTCGAATGCATAAGCCGAATGTATTATTTTCTAAATAGTTTCGTCCAGCTTCATAAGCGTTGCACAGTTTTGGGCGCAAAATGAGTCTTTTGAAGATTCGAAACTTTTCAGAAAATAACTTTGTGAAGTGCTTTGACAATTCAATAAACATCTTTCATTTCATTTACATGAATCATTCAGCTGCTTCAGTTTTTTTAGGCTGCATGAGTTTTTCTTGGAACGTATGCCATTATAAATAAAAAATACCTATGCGCATGTGTATTATTGGCATGTACTCTATTGGATGCACTGTTAGCATTAACCACTTAAACCACTTGCTAAATACAGCCAGAAAACTAATCTAATCAATATAAAAGAATATAAAATCTAAAAAAAAAAAAATTAAGAGTAGCTTTATTGGAGGCTCTATTAATTGGTAAATCATTTTGATTTTTGTTCTTGGCGCCTTTACGCTTCTTGTAGCTGCATCCGAGCGATTTTTAGACGGCGGCCGAAGTACACACCAGGGCCGGAGCGCTGCCTCTGTGCCCCATCACCTTCGTCAGCAAGCACCTGCCTGCCAGAACAGCGGGCCTTGACTGAGGAACGCCTCACCTCCTGAAACTGCCAGTGTACATTCAACGAGTCGCGCTGAGGAGGAGCACCAGCAGCAGCATTCCTCCTCCTCCGCCATCACCTCTGCCGCTGCCGCTGCCGCCGCCACACAGTCCCAGCATCAGCATCAGCCCTGTTACACCACACATGAATATGTGCATTGTAGCTATGAGAAGGATATCGTATGTGATCAAGCGCCGCCGTCATTGAACACCCAACACCAGCATGAGACGCCCCAGCCACAGGAGGCGGTTGCCATACTTTCACATTGCCATCAGACACAGCAGCCATCGCAGCGCAAGCACAGCCACAGTCACAGTCCGCACCATAGTCGCCACACATCACCGCACAGCCATCACTCGCATGTGGGTCACGGTCAGGGTCAGGTTCAGCAGCAACCGCATTCGCAATCGCACTCTCATCACCACCATTATCGCCGTCGACGTCGGCAGCACAGCGTCGCTGCTGTTGGAGGCAGCGGCAGCTTGCCAGGCGCTCATACGCATCACTCCTCCGGCGGTGGCCACAACACTTCCCGACATGTGTGCAGCAGTCGACGTCATCGCTCGGTCACGGATGTATCTTGTAATTCGATCAACGCCTGTCAGGATGCAGCATGTGCTGACCGCGAGGTGCAGGAGATAATGGTCCGCAAGTCCTGCTGCAGTGCATCGAGAACGGAACTGGCTCAGTACTTTGCCGAGGACTTGTACGGCTCATCGTCACGTCGCCCCAGCTCATGTTGTACCAGCTCCGACTACTGCTATCAAACGGACTCCACCAGCTTGTACGGCTCGCGTTCCTCACTGAGCCGCAACAATTCCATCAAGTCCGCATCGGCCGCCATGCGGAAGCACCAGCGACTGCACGCACGCCAGCCCAGCTACACATCCATATCCTTGCGTGGCCTGAATGCCAGCCGGCCAAACAGTCAGCTCGGTTCGTTGACTTCTATATTCGATCGCGCCAAGCAAATTGCCGCCGATAGCAGGCACACTGAGCAGCAGGAACAACGCCAGGCAACTGCTACGCCCTCGCATGGCTCAACATTGGAGCGACACAGTTCGAAGGGCGCGCTCAGCAACGAGCTGCCCGAGTATGCCTGCTCGCCATCGCCCATACGCTGGAGTTTCCTAGCTGACGGTAAGTCTCCCACGGAATTCGAGCTTGAGGGGGCCGTGGGTGGTACAATTGAGGCAGCAGCGGAGGATAAGATGGATGCCTGGAATGTGCCCGAGCCAGAAATGAAGCCATGTCGCAAGCTGACCAGCAACACGGAGAGCAGCAGCAGCTGGAAGAGCACCTTGTACGATGAAGGACCCAGCACCTCAGCGGCGGCACGCAAGCGACGCGGTAGCAGCTATCACTGCGAATTCGAGGAGTCTACTACGGTATTGTTTCATCAGGATCAGGAGGGTGAGGCGTACAACAACTGCTGCAACAACTACATACAGTGCAACACGTATCTGGATCAGGATCTACAAATTACCAGCGAGGATATACATCAGTATCTGTCGAAAGGCAATCCAACAATTGGCGATGTGCTAAACAATTCCAAGAACTACCCATTTCAGCCCAGCAATGCGCTCGAGTTTCAGTACAAGAATAACTTTCAGCAGGGCAACAACAACACAAACAACAACACGAACACCACAAACACTGCCTCCAGCGATGCTGGCGATTGCTTCCAGCGCTACGAGCGCAGCTATCACACTAGCTCCAGCAAAGAAACTAATCTAAATCAGAATGCAAGTGGCAGCCAGGCACCGCCAGAGCCGCTGTCCCCCAGCAACATCAATCTGTCCAGCAGCAGCAACAACATCAACATTGTGTTTGGCAGCAGCAACCAGGAGCGGAACGCCAACGAGGTGAAGTTCATTAATAATCGGGCAAGCGAAAGAGACACCGAGACTTTGGTTAGCTCGGAAGCACATCACGCAGGCTATCTGCCCTATACGTATCCCAGCTACGACTATGCGAACATGTCGGGCAATTCGCACTTCGATAAGCCGCTGGCCATCGATGAGCTGCCCAAGGAGTTTGCTGGCATTCATTTGGATGGTGGTGGCTCTACAACCAGCGAGCATTCATCATCGTTGCACTTTGACTCCTTTGACGCCGCCTCGGAGCACAATTTGTTGTCGCAGCCCATGTCGCCCGCTTCGGCTGCATCGGTATCGGTATCGGTAAATCCTGCTGGCGACGGTTATATGCACCTGCACCACGCCCATTTTGAGCATCAGCCGCATTATCATGGCCAGTACACGCATGCGCATAACCCGCACCCGCATTCGCATTCGCATCCGCACAGCTACGCTCATGCCCATCATAGCACGAACAGCACCAGCAACAGCACGCATCACTATGGCACCCACGATCTGGCCGAGGAGCAGTTCCGGCTGGGCAATGCCCTCAAGAAAGTGCGCAAGCGTGCACGCAAATACACAGACTTCCTGCGCAAGAAGTGAGCTGAGATTCTGAGCCAGACTCCTCCTGATTAGCCTTACTATTCCCATCTTTAGATTCACCATACTTTGGGCGCAAGTATGTGGTCGTCTCGAAGTCGCGGGCGCAGGCGCGGTCGCTGCCACGGCGCTCGCAAAGCTTGGACGAGGATTAGCTGCGGATGATCGACTATCAAAATGCATTTTCAGCGCACACTTTTCAAAAAGCAATAATTAAATAATTTCACACAGAAACAGACACAAAACGCGAAATTAATGAATAACTTAAATTTTTACACTGCCAAATGATAAAGATTAAAATTAGTATTTATTTGTGGTAAGCCAAATTGTAATGTGCGATGGACAGACACAACAGGAGACACATAAAAACCCACACACACACAGACACACACATAAATTCATTCACATGCGGCAGCCAGCTACAATATAACAAAAAGAACAACCACAACAACGACTATTTTAAAAAATACCTAAGCTAACAGTGCGTATACATGATAAGTATGAAAATTTGTATATTCAAGTTAAAATTTAAGAACAGGTTTTGAATTTGCATATTTAAATTACGTATAAAAAAAAACCATCAACAGAAAGGTAAATGGAAATAATACTGCACAACTACCCAAGCATAGTTTTAAAATTAAACAACTTTAAATACACTTATTTATTAGAGATAAGAAATCGAAGCAGCGCTACAAGATTTAGAGTTTCAGCAAATGCAGTAACAGCAAAAAAAAAGCAAAGACAACAAAATATTAACAATTAAACTACGAAAAAAATTATAAACATATGCAAGAAAAAGAAAAACAATAAAAAAAAAATTGTAGCAGACACATAAAAATGCAAAGTTATTGAGCATTCCACTAAATCAGTAAGCTAATCTTAAATATTGAATATAGGAAAGTGATTTTTTTTCTTAATTATTTACTATTTTATATGCGAATTTTTATGGTTGAAGTTAAACAAGTTTCTTCAGGGACTGCTTGCAATTTATGTATAAGCAATATGCCGTTTTGCTCAAAGAAAATACTTTATTTTGAAAATATCTTAGATTCGAAATTTTCATTTTGTTCAAATCAATTAAATACATTTTCATTTGATGACCCCTTTTTAAGAAGAGTTTCCCTGCTTAATTTTAAATTTTGATTTAGCAAATAATTTGATTGCATGGATCCCAACAACTGTCTTCCAATTGTATTTTAGAGGAATTTTCTAGTTTCAATTTCGTTTGATGTATGTACATCAATTACGTACACATATATAATTTTAATAAATTATTAAATCAAACGTACCTTGCGTGACAAAAAAAATATAAATAAAGTATATTATGATAAGCAAAAGACGAACAACTGTAAATATTTGCTGTTAGTTAATCATTAAAAATAATTTACAGATAAATTACATTTAAACAAATATTATTATTTGTAGTTATTAGCTGAAATCATTAAAAATAGGTAAACCGGAATAATAAATATAAATGCACTGCCAAAAAGGTTTTATAAAACAAAAACAACAACAACAAAATAGATTGAACAAATCGAAGATGATGAATATAAGAAAAAAAAAAACAATAACTGCTGTAAATATAAGAATGAATACATATAGAAAATCATAGACATTTTTTAATGGCACATTAATTAACGAGGAGCATGCAATTTGCAGATTTTTTACATTATTTTAAAGAACTAAGTAAAACAATAATGAGTTTAATTAAATTCTTAAAACCAAAAAAAAGCCACGCGGCAGCGATTTTGTAACAAAATCAAAAGACAAAATGTTAACATTGCATAAAATTTAAAATAAACACAAAACAAAACATTAAAAGAAAAAAACACAATAGAAGCGCCAACGACTACGAAACGATGTTAACTGGTTGTGAGTTTGATTTGATAAACAGCTGAGATACTTTCGATTGCGAAAGTATCTGAGATGCATATCACTTGAGCCGAACTAGGTTAATGTTGTGCGCATTATTCTAAATGTAAATAAATACAAAATAAAAACCAACTAAGTTAATTAAAGCCCATACAAGTAAATATACACACGCAATGAATAAACTATGCAATTAAACAAAAATTAGTTAATAAACAAACAAACAAATAAACAATAAATGAAACAAATTAATGATGCATACAATTTTAATGTTCACAAAATACAAAAATTTAACACGCGTAAATAAAAATTAATTTTAAAAAACAAAACAATTTATGATAATCACACGAAGTTGAATGCAAACCAAAACAAAAACAAAACACACAAACAAAAAAAAAAAAAAACTAACTAACAGTGACAATTAGACAAAAGCGTAATACAAAATATGACAGCCGATTGAATTATATAGCAGAATTTATTGATCCATAGACAAGTTAGTCAAATGCGCCAGAATCCGCGTTAAATGTGGTTTGTTTTTTACAATTTTTAAAATTTGTCTTATGATTTAAAAGTGAAAACAGCAAATACAAAAACTAACATCAAATAAACAGTTAAAAACAATATGTTCTAGCATTTGTCATAACAATATATAGTTGTGTACATAACTAGTTAAAATCATGTATTAACAGAACAGTTATCTTAAGTATATGAATACGTATATACATACAAAGGTGAATAATTAGACACAACTACACAGCCACACACATAAACATACGCACACAAAGTATTAGTATGAATATGAGTTTGCGTTAGTTACAAGAAAAAAGGCAATGAAAAATAATAATTAATAATGATATACAATAATAAACTTGAATTAGGTATGTAATTATGAATTTACATTATTTTTAGCAAAACCAAAAATTAAATGAAAGAAAAAAAAACACGATGAAAACTCTAAAAACACTTAAAAGCAAGAAGAAACTTATTGAAATTAAATTGATGAATTAAGTAAAGTAATTGCTCAATTTAGCAAAGAGTATAAATAAAGAATTATACGTTAAGTAATAATTTCAAATTACACACGCCTTTTTATACCCTTATCGAGGGTATTATAATTTTTTAATGATATGTGTTACGCATAAAAAGTGTCTTCTTCTACCGACCCGATATATGATTTAGCTTGTCTGTCTCCATATTTGTTTGTCAGTCCGTCTGTCCGTCCGCCTGTCTGTCTATCCATTTGTCCGTCCGTCCGACTGTTCATCTATCCGTCTGTCCGCCCGTTCGTTTGTCCGTCCATCTGTCCTCTGCCGGTTTCTATGCGAACTGGTCTCTCAGTAATCTATCGTCTATAAATGCAGTACATATGTATGTCGCAAACGGCCGGATCAAACCACCATATCATATTATTGCCATAGCAACTATAGACCAAAAATTAGTCTCTTGTATGGAAATCTTTTTTGTTTATAAAGAAATCTCATATATGTAATTATATGCAAAATCTTATCAACATCTAACTACTATATTAGTTTATTATTATAACAATTAGTTTTTGTATGAAACACCTTTTTGTTTGTCAAAATATCTTGAGCTAGCGTATCATTTATAAATATATGTGCGAAATCTTATTAGCGTCGGACCTCAATATTTACATATGGGCCAAATCGTATTAATATAGTACTATTTTATATAGTACTATACGAAAAATCGTTCGAAAAAAGGAATTTCTGTATAGCCTAATGTTCTCCTCGTCTGACATACTTGCAAACCCTTAAGACAAATGTCTGCAAGGGTATTAGATCCTCGGGATTCCAAAAAAAAAAAAACGCGAATTTTAATCGTTTAAGGTGTATAATAACGTGTATAGGTGTATAGCACAAAAGGACGTTTATCAAGCCCAATACGGCTACGGATACGCTTTAAGGCGCTGCCACATTAGACAAATCGCACGTACCCTTGTTCACTTTGTGAGCTGAGTATAAAAAAAACTTTCAAAGCCAATATGAAAACCAGAAGGATCAGCTAATAACTCTTATAAGAAGTTTTTGCACATATATCGATAAGTGCCTGAATATATCGCCACTCCCATAAGAATGTTCCATGAATATTGCCTGCGGATGGCATTGCGCATGTCCGAAACACGTCAAACTATTCGCGACTGACAGTTCCGGTGAGCCTTTGGTGTATATACCTCAAGTGGGCATGCAAAGGAAAACCTGACCCAAAGATGAAAATTTAAATTATAAATAAAATATGTTGACTGCGTTGCGACGAAAATTTCGCTTAGGAATGCAGCGTACGGTTCTGATTGCAGTGCTGCTGGCGGTTGGCCTTTTCAGCTATGCGTTCCTAAATCTATCCTTCTGCTTCAAGCTTATGTCGCACAGAAGTCTCACGCACATGGTAAGGGAAAAAAATCTCACCATCTTTTTTGACGCACAATTAAAAAACAGACCAACTCCAACAAATTTAGTGCCAAAAGTATGAACACCATGAGTTTAGTGGATCCCTTTGCGAGGAACTGTGCAGCAGCCAGTCGAACTTTGACAACTTCCAGTGCCCGTTGAATGATATGAAAACGATATTGTTTACGGCCGAAAAGAATGGCGATATGCTCGCCGTGAAGGTAGGTCAGTTTGGCATTAGTTTTTCGGTTGTCATGACTACCAACCATTCTAACCCGCTGCTGGCAATTAGCTGGCCAAGCACAACGATGACGACTTGAGCTGGACGAACAGCAAGGGCGAGGCTATTTATCCCAAGATCGAGGAGTTCCATGAAATTGTCAAGTTGCACATCATACTGGCCTACAATGTAACATTGGACGATAATATGGTATGCCTGCAGTTAATTCCCAAAGCTGGTGTTTCAAGAACTTTTCGCCTTGTATTTTAAGATACGCGCCTTGGTCAATCAGGAGATTGCGGATAATAACTCACAGCAAATGGTTAGTTTTTGGAGATTGTTCAAGGACAACAACTATATGATGGGCAAGCTGTTCGATGAGGAATCAGTGTTTCCAGCGGTCCTAGGCTCCTGCGGTCCGTACTATGCCACGGAGGGATTAGAAATTGTGCAGTCCAATCCCAGCATCATTCAGTTTCTGTGAGTAAATAAGGAAATAATGTAGCAAGGCTGACAAACCACATTGTATGCACCTGATAGCGCCTCGAATCGACAGCAGCGGCTGAAGCATGCGCTCAACATCATGGAGTACATATTTCGCTTGGAGGAGATGAAGCCGGAGCCGTTGCGCATGTGTAAGATGCAAGTGAATCGCTTTGGACTCACGCCCGACAGACGTCTCAAGTATCAAAGCGCGGAACATATCTATGTCGAGAGCTACCTGGACAAGCGCATATCCAACGGGGTCAAGTGTCACGTCAATCAGGACTGCAACTTCCATTCCTGTCGAGGACTGTGCGATGCAGACCGTCAGGCCTGCACACATGTGCAGCAGAACAATAACTTTCAGATATTTTGTGAACATGTCCTTTTAGGCAGTGGTACATTTCAGCCGGGTCTCCTAAGTGGCATACGTTTGCCACGGTCGCTGCAGAAGCTGGTGAAGATGTGCGTACAGCCGCCTAAGGAGCATCAGGTGCCAGATCGCCGCCAGGCACCTACTCTGCAGCTGGCTTTGAGGCTTTATAATGAGCTGAAGCAGCTGCTTCAGGCGGTGATAACGGCTTCCGGTGCTGACTCCGATGTGGAAGTCGAAAGCCCACGGCTTCGGCAGCAAGGAGGCGTTTAGGTGTCCTCGATGCACATGTAGTTGAATTGGGTACTCCTGCTGATGACTTGCTCACAAAGTGGTAGAATTTTTACATAAATTAGATTTAATAAGCAAATATAGAATTAACATAAATAAAAAGTTTTTTAATACATGATAAAACGGCTTTGAATTGTAGTTTTGCTTTTGTGTTTATTTTCGTTTATAAATTATTGTTAAATTGCAACAATTTCTTTCTCTATTGTTAAGCTTGCCGATGAATATAATATTTTGTTTTCTGTAACTTATCTCGAATTTACATTGAAAATCAATTGCTCTCGTGAGCGTTAAAACTTGAATTAAAACTTTTCTTTGAAAGTGCCCAAAAGTGTATTCCAAAAAGAGCTACATAAAAGTGTTGATTAGCTTTTATCACATTGACATTTTAAGTATTATCTTTTTATATTTATATTTGTGTTTTGCCTTGTATTTTTGAAAAGTACAGCGTGCACATGTCTTATTGTTAATATATAGTTTAGTTTCCCTTTTTGAATTTTTGCTGGATTCACTAATTCCGTATTTTTTTTTACAATAAGTTAACGTTTCTGCGGCATAACTTGGTTTTATATATTCACGTTTGTTTGTGTTTTATCTTTTTGCATAGGCAACTTTAGTTTTTTTGTTTGTTTAGTTTTCTAAGGATTTATCTGCAACAGAAGTTTATACAAAGGTTGTTAAATTGTTTAACTCTGGCAGATTTTAAACGAAATAATTTCGTTGGTTTTTCTTTTTTGTATTATATTTTCATTTTGTTATATTTTTTAGGCCGCTTAGCATAGTTTATAGATTTTAGCGCTTCTTTAAAGCCATTTCCAATTGTTTATTACAATAATCAAGATGTTTTTGAGTAAATTATAAAAGAGTAGAAAAATCTAATAGATATCATAATTTTTGTTAGTACACGTATTTCGTTTTGCAAAAAGTGCCCTATGCGCTCAAAAATTATTATATTAAATGTTATAGATTTTATTCTTCTTTGTTAATTTAGTTTTCCTTTTTTTTTTTAGTTTTTTTTATGCATTCTCTTATTTAAAGTACATACATTTGTTTTTCAATACAATTTCTAAAAACATAAATGTAGCGTTCGACTTAAATTAAACTCGAAAAGGATGCGGACTGTAGTCAATATAATTGAGAGCGGGTGCTGGGTAAATGATTTAAATATACCGAAAATATTTATCAACTGCCTGTCTAATTGTAAATTTTCAAAATGTCAAAATGTGGGTGAATAGCTGTGTGTTCAAATTGTGTGTGTGTGTGTGTTTGTGTGAGGCGGTGTGTGCTTATAGATGATTATTCTTTCTGCATTTGTCTTTATGCCGTTGTGGGCGAAGCGGCCGCTGAGGGGGCATTTGCCAATATGGGCGGATGCGTGGCATTCACCACACGACCTGGCGTGTGGGCATTCTCCAGCGTCTTCGAGTGTTGCAGCTGCATCAAGTAATGCTGCTGGGTGGGCTTATGCAGCGCCAGCTGTGACAATGCATCATCAATGGTGAACCATTGACGTTTTCGTCCAATGCTACGCGAATCCTCCCACTCATCTAGTTCCTGGGTCACGTTCATTACAAACACCTCGGTGCGATGCATGTGATCGTTGTTCTATAATTTTTGATATTTGTTAGCTTTATAATAACATTGATCTCCAATGATACCTCACCTCAAAAACACCCAAACAACGTCCCAAGCTGCCAACAACGCCTGCCTCCTCCAGCACCTCACGCACGGCGGTGACTGAGGGCTCCTCTTCCGGCTCAACCCCGCCGCCTGGCACAATCCACAATTCTGGACGGCGAGAAGATGTTACCAGCAGCACCTGCAATACATTTAAAGCCATTAATATGGTTATATTTCGTGGATAGAAATTGAATTTCAATCGATCTTTTAGATAGAGTAAACTATCCTTTTGCCTTTTGAATGCCCATCGAAGCACACTAAGATTTCATGTTTTGGGAGACCCAAACTTACCTCCGCTTCGTTCTCGGCTCGCACGCAAATACAGGCAGCACGTCGCCTGAAGCCATCCTTATCATAGATGCGCGTCGAGTTGGGTTTCTCCTTGACCATCTGAAAGCATATTGATACGATAAGTAGGGCGATTGATAGTTCGGCGCAACCGAAAAAATTGGCAAAGGCTGATAGCGTTGGGGTCATAATTCTTTCTATTTTATCATTTCACTGTTGTCGCGTTTAATTTGAATGTGCGCGCACATGAGAATCGTGATTCCGTCTTATCAGACATTTGATTGAGAGACCGCCGGCAACTGCAGCGCCGGCTTATCAACGATTTATATATGTACGCATGTATGCACACTCTTGCATATGTGTGCGTGTGTTTGTGTGTGCCGGGTACCGTTTGGCGTTTGTAAATTAGCCGTGTCATGAATGATGATTGAAACACTTTTGCAAACATCTGGGAGCTTACCTTTGCGTTTTTGTAGGTACGGCGGCAAAATGAACGCTGATAGCCGATTGCTTAGGCACTTAACAAAGAGACAGCCGCTTTGACGTCCCTTTCTCACTAACTCACTAACTCGCTCACTCTCTTTCTCTCCCTCTCCGTTTGTCTTCCTTTTGCTGCGTTTGCAACAAGTGTGTGTGTGCTGCTGTTGTTGTTGGTGCTTTTTTTTTGCGCTATGACAGCTGCACTGGGAGCCGGTCGCTGGTCTCGTGCCGCTTTTGCAGGTGCTTTTTGGTGGCTGCTGCGTCACAGCAGAGAAACTGTCGTTGTATGTGTCGCGTGAGTCTATGTATATTTTAGTCTGAGAGCCAATGTGTGCGTGTGTGTGTGTGTGTTTTGTATGTTGCTGTTGCTGTTTCTGTTGTTCCTGTATTTGTTGTTGTGTAGTAACGAAAAAAGAACTGCGCGTCGGATGGTTTCAAAGAGATGTGGGGAAAGCGAGAACAGAAAACTTGTTGAAATTAAAACGAGTACAAGAATGAAGAGGAAATAAAGCGCAGACAGGGCAGAATTATTTAACTACTTTGCAGTGGGTGCATGTTGTTGTTGTTTTGTGTTTTTTTTTTTTTTTTTGTTTTTTTTGGTTAGTGTTGGTATCAAGTTGGTATTGTAATTGTGTTCGTGTTGATGTTGTTGTTGTTGTCACTTTGTCACCGCCTTTGTCCTGCTATTAGCCGCTGTTTGGCTAGTCGCTGTCGCTGTTTTGTCTGCTTGTGAGTCTAGCCGGAAGCTTTTCGCAATTTGTTGCAATTTGAGCGAGACCGACGCTCAGCTGGGTCTTATCTGAGCACGAAACATGCGTTTTCCATTTTCTCGCTCCAAACACGCCCCGAAATGGTGATGAATAGCCGCTTTGGGCAGACAAACACACGTGTCGCGGCTTGTGCAACGATTTTATTTGCGCGGTGACGATTTCTAGCTGCAAGCCCACGTAAAAGTAACACTTTTAACAATTTCACGAATGTTGCATCGGCGAATAGCTCGGCAAAGAGGACGACGCAAAAAACAGTGTTACCGCCTTTGATAAATTGAAACTGCCACAAAATATGTCTGTTGGCAGCCCCATGCAACAGTTGGCAACTCTAATTTCTGAGGTAGGCAGTATTGAATTCACTGCAAACATAAGCCACCAGATGGCGCCAGTATTGCCGCTAGGTGGAAATTGTATTCAAATTTTATTTTGAAATTCGTAACGCTTTTCAATTTCTTTTTTTAAAAAAGTCTTTCAGTTTCCAAAAATAAAACGTTCCAAACATAAAACGTTGTTTTTTGCATTTCGTTTCAATTTGGTAACGGTATATTCAGAGAAAATCGAAATATATTTTGACTGTGTTAGTGGCTTCAATTGTTCGAATCAATTGTTTTTAAATCAGACTGCGAAATGTTTAGTAAAACTGCGGCCACAGATTTATTTATAAAGAGCGAGAAGTATTACAGGCCCAGATGGTTGCAAGGCAATTTACTCCAAAATCGATCTTAATTTCGTCGATTTCTTCTAACCCATTATTTACTAGAGGTCAGGCATAAAGAGGGCATCGATAATTATCGATTAACGTGCATTAGAATTGCAGCTCATATTTGAATTGAATTAAGATCAGCTTTAAGGTCGTCAACTGGCTGAAAGAAGTCAAGAAATGATTTACTGCCACAACGCAGGACGTTACTTGAGCGTCTGCCAAAAACGCAAAAGTGCCGGCAACGGCAAAGGCAAAGGCAAAGGGAAAAGGGAGCAGGGGTCTGGGAGCAAAAGGCAGGGTATTATGGGCGCGCCACAGCGCCAAAAATTTGCTTTGCATTTGTTGCAGCTGCCGCTTGGCTTGCTGCCTCTGCGTTTTGGTTGTAAGCTTTTAATGCAACTACTTAGCGCAGGAATACTGAATCCGATTGCTGCTCCACAGAAGGAGGCGCAGGGGGGTCTGTGTCCTTGGCTGGCCTTAAACATTTACTGCCAGCCTTTGCGTTCCAGTCGCGAGTCGCGACACACTGGCTGCCTGGCCTGTGTCCTGGTCCTGCGTCTGATCTTGTGGCGCTTTTTGTTCCTGGTGCAAAGCAAATTGCTTATTTCTTAATGCATTGCCATTTCCTTTTGGCTTTCTTAGACATTGCTAGTTCTTATATTTGAGTGTGTGTGTGTGTGTCTGTGTGTGTGTGTGGCTTCAATGAATTATGAGCTTCATTTCTTTTTTTTTTTGGGTGCCGCTCGACGTGACCATGCAGAAGTGTTAAACTGTTTAACACGCGTTTTTCTCGCTCTGTGACTTTCTTGATTGGGTTTAAATTTAGACTGCAAAATAATAACATTTTTTTCGCTAAGGTTTTTTTTTCTTTTAACTCATAAATTAATTCAGTTGTCCTTCGATTGATTTCTGACTATAATAATAGTCGATTTTTTTTTTGGTAGTCTGCTTCTGGCTGAATGGCCTGTGCGAATCTCCCGCCTCAGTGTGTGCCACGCTTTGTTGCACATAAATTCAAAGTCATAAATTTGCAATAGGCGTCCTCTTGGCTGGCAAACTTTGTCTATTTGATACGGCCTCCGGCGACCACATCGGAATCAAGTGCAAAAATTTACAATTTACCAGGGTGCAATTGTGCTGGCGATTGACAACAGGACTGAAAAAATAAAACTATAATCGATTTTAAGGTTTATAAATAGTCCTTCAAGTATTATACTTTTTAACTTTATTCAAAGCAACAACATTTTGTGCCAGTATTGAATACTTTTATTATTTACTTAAATAGGTTTGTTTTTAATTAAAATTAAAATTTATTAGGTTTTAGATCCTAAGCCTGTATCTTTGGGAAAGGGTTGTATATACAATTATATATATTCATATTCAGAAGAACGTGTCCTTCACCGTAACATAAATAATTGCCCTCTTTTGCTGCTGCTTTCCTATTTTAAAAGGTATTTCGTTGATCGTTTTGTATTTATTTATGCTCTATAAATTCTAATTAGAGTATAGTACGTGAAGCTGGTCAAACTGGCAAAAAAGCATTTGTAATGTCTTGAACTTTTAAACATACCATTTCATTCACTTAATTATTAGACGGACAGACAGACGGAAATGGCTAGATCGTCTCGGCTATTGATGCTGATCAAGAATATATATACTTTATATATATATATACTTTATTAATTAATTAAGTATCTTAATATTCATCTACATCAAGCGCTCTGTTTTGATTCGCCTTGTGGTCAGCAGTTGTTCCTTAGCGGCTCGTGTCCCTTTTTCCATTACGTTGCGCATACGCCGCGTTGTATGGAAAAATTTTCTGCATTTGTATGAACTTGAGCTGGAACATTGCTGTACTTATGGCTAATTGACTGGTAGCCAAATTCAATCAACTGGGCTCACTGAAAGCCAATTCAAAGCTGCTGACTGCAGTCTTGTCGCAGGTGTTGATCCTGTCATTAATTAACTATCGCTGTCATCAGCAGCCGCAGCAGTTGTCGCGCACGTGTCCAAAATGCTCAATAGAATGTGGCCAGCAGGGTTGGCGGGTCGCATCCTTGGGCAACATATTGTTTCATTTTGGCTTTGTCTTCCTGCTGCTGCCCATAACAAAGGCGTGCACCTACAAACGCAATTTGGCAACAAATTCACAAAACAGACAACACAACAAACAACCAGAAGAAGAAGAACAACAACAACAATGACCAGAATTATACAATTTATGCGATTTACGAGCTCCGGCAGCTCCTCCAGTTACCGTCCAGCTCCAACTACAGCTCCAACTCCAACTCTAACTTCAACTGGCATCTACCACTCGCGCCTTCGCCCTTTTTGCCTCGGCAGCCGCAAAACTATTTCTATTGCTGCGGAGCCGTCGCCGTCGCCGTTGCCGCGGCCGTCGCTATCGCCACTGAGCAAGGATATGCCGTATTTCCGTTTACATAATAAATTTGCTAACCACGTTCTGTCGTCGTCGTCGTCGTCGTCGTTACGTCCCGGACCTGGCCCGGGCCCTGCGGCATCACCACCAGCGCCGCCAGCGCCGCCGTTGCCTGGCATCAAGTGCCTGCGGTTGGCATTTTTGTTTTTGTTTTGTTTTTTTACCCTATACCCATTAAAAATGGATAAGGAAGGGTTAAATGGTTTTGTATAAATGTATGTAACAGGCTGATGGATATCATAAGGTATAAATATTCTTGATCAGCTGTGCTGGTCTTTTCTTCAGTCTGTCTGTTCAATGGTCTGTATGGACGCGCCTTTCGCAGCGACTTTAAGATCCAGGGACTTCGAAATGGATACATAGTTTCTTCTATACATAAATTTATATATTTCTGATGCCGTCATTCGTTCTTTCCAAATCCAATTTGTTCAGTTAGAGCCGTGCACTTTGATATTTACGTTCCTTTTCGTGTGATATCTAGGTGCTGTAAGTTTCATATACATCAGACTTTAAGTACATGAGTTATTAAAGAACGCATTAACCATAGATTTTCAGGTAAGGGAAGAAATAAGAGCTGCGTAGCTTGCGACATGGTTTTATTCATGTGTGCATGCGTGATAGCAGGAAGCTCTAATCCTTTGAGTCGGTATAGGGTGCCTGCTGGTCGAGCACACCCTACAGAAGCACTCTTACTTGTTTAATTTTTTGTGTCGTGTTGTTGTTTTTGTATGTCGCCATCGCCAGCGCCGTCGTCCGGGGCACCTTGCAGTGCAAGTTGACAAAAGGCTGCACAAAAAAATTGGACAGCAGCCGCAGCCAAAGTCGCAGCAGGCGTTTGAATTGAGTTTTGCGTTTGCTTTGCGTTTGGCTTTTGGCCGGTTTATAAACTTTAACTTGGACAACATATTGTCGCTGGCAAGTGTCGCCTCCACCTGCTGCTGCAGCACCGTCGCCGTCACCCGCCTACCTCGCCTCCTGCTGCTCTCCAGATTTCCCTGCCAGTTGATTGACGGAAGTCAGCGGCGGCAACAACTTTTGCTTAATCATTGGGCGGCACTCGCGTTGTCTCTAATTAATCTATTAAATGCAAGAGACAGCGCCTACAAAAAATGCGTTGTCGAGGAAGTCATCTCGCCTGGCCCGGCCTGGCCAGCGAGTCCAACAAGCCGCTTCCGTTTTCCGCTGGAAGTGAAATCTGTCAGCGGACGTCATATAAATGCCAAAAGGCGAGCACCACAGGGCTGGTTAGTTCCAATTCAAATTCTTGCTGCGAGGGTTCGGCGATTAGAGTTTGCGGCAATATGGTTCAAACTGATGGGAAATTATAATACATTATTTTGAGACGGGGTGAAATAGACAAATAGACATGTGTTGATATGACGAAAGTATTTATTTTGTTTGGGCAGCCTTTGTTGTGAATCTATATAGGGATTTAAAATAGAGACTTTCTCTATTCTAAGTTAAGACGAAAATATTAATTTCTATCATAAAAACATATTCTCCATTTACTAGCCCAAATATCTTTAAAAGTGTATTTAAATTCGATCAGATGAGAGACAAATAAGTTTCCTAAAACCATTTTTCACCAATTTTCTACAATTCCGAGTGAATTTATCCGCTAACACCACATATTCCGAGTGAATTTATCCGCTAACACCACATATTAACTCCAGGCCAGTCAGTAAATCAGTCTGTCGG